>NC_054382.1:62912159-63212159 GCF_017654675.1 Xenopus laevis
TCAGCTGCAAGCATATTACTGAAACAATGCAGATCATCCACATGCCTCAGTTATTATTTGTTTAGGTAGCATGCAGTGGTGCAGAAAATGAAGTTATTTCATTCAATTAGATTTAATATCACCTTTGCTCCCTATTGCATACTGTGTTTAGAAAAAACACTCTGTTTAGTCAACTTCCTGAATTTACACATACTTAAAATTGAGCTCTGTTACTTGGCCTACCATTTGATTTATACAGTACAGGTATGGGAACTGTTATCCAGAATGCTCGTGACCTGGGGTTTTCCTCATAACTGATCTTTCCATAATTTGGGTCTTCATGCATTAAGTCTACTAGAAATTCATTTAAAAATTAAATAAACCCAATAAGCTGGTTTTGCTTCCAATAACGATTAAAGGATTAATTATATCTTAGTTGGGATCAAGTACAAGCTACTGTTTTATTATTACAGAGAAAAAGGAAATCATTTTTAAAAATTTGGATTATTTGGATAAAATAGAGTCTATGGGAGAAAGAGAATTAGACAAAAAGATATAAAAGAAATAATTACAAGAAATTAATACTGCAAATTTTGGTGTGTCATAAAGCATTCAGTAGACAGTTTCCTTGTATACTCTCGGACAACATTAATCCAAGCACCTGTGATGAAAGTAACTCACCCTGGTGGTCTAGTGGTGCGGCGTGGACGGACGCCCGCCGCGCCGCTCTTCTTCCTGCGAATTTGTCAATGACATCTTCCGGGACCTGCTGGGGTTATTCGTAGTGGTCTATCTAGACGATATCCTGATCTTTTCTTCTAACTTGAGTGATCACCGTAAACACGTGCAGGAGGTGTTACTCAGGTTGAGGAAAAATAACCTCTAAGCCAAACTAGAGAAATGCACCTTTGAGGTTTCGTCTGTCCAATTTTTAGGGTTTAACATCTCTAGTAAGGGTCTGAAAATGGATCCTGGGAAAGTTAAAGTGGTACTAGATTGGGCCCAGCCTCTTTCTTTGAGGGCAACCCAAAAGTTTTTAGGGTTCGCCAACTATTACCACCAATTTATTAAAAAATGTTCCTTGATCGTGGCCCCTATCACTGATTTAACAAAAAAAGGTGCAGATCCGAGTATGTGGCCCCCCAATGCTATTCAAGCCTTCAAAATCCTCAAAGAGGAGTTTGTGTCTGCCCCCATTCTTCGTCACCCTGACACCACACTTCCATTCATTGTTGAGGTTGATGCCTCAGAGGTTGGGGTGGGGGCAGACCTTTCTCAAAGGCATCCAACAACCAACAAGGTACACCCTTGTGCCTTTTTCTCTAAACAATTTTCGCCTGCCTAGGCTAATTATGATATCGGGAATAGAGAATTGTTGGCTGTTAATTTTACCCTTACCTACAGGCCTGCCTCTAAAAACACCAAGGCAGATGCACTCTCTAGAAGTTTCGAATCCAACTCATCTGATTCTAGTAAGTGCATTCCTATCATTCCTAGTGAGTTAATTGTGGCAGCTCTGGGATCAGATCTTGCCACCCTATTATCCTCAGTCCAGTCTTCTGCCCCTGTAGAAACCCCCCCCCGGGAGATTATTTGTTCCAGAGAATTTGAGGGAACAGGTGTTGGGCAAAGCTCATAATTCCAAAATGGCAGGACATCCTGGCATCACTAAAACGGTGTCCCTCTTGTCTCGCAATGTATGGTGGCCTTCCTTTAAGCAGGTTGTCGAAAGATTTGTTGATTCTTGCCCTGTTTGCCAAAGATCAAAATCTTCCAGGAATTTGTCGCAGGGATTGTTAAGGCCACTACCTATCCCTGACAGACCCTGGTCCCATCTCTCGATGGATTTTATTGTCGATCTTCCTCCTTCTCAGGGGAAGACTGTAATTTGGGTGGTGTTGGACAGGTTCAGCAAAATGAGTCACTTCATTTGCGTCCCACACCTCCCTTCTGCCAAAACCTTGGCTGACTTATTAATTTCCAATATCTTTAAGTTACATGGTTTACCAGTCAATAATGTTTCAGATTCTTTTCATGTTTCCCTCCTAAAACCTGCCACACAGGTATGCCAACAATCCTTTCCTCCCCCAGTATTAGTTGAGGGTCAGCCTGAATTCATTGTCCAAGAACTCCTTGATTCTCGCTTAGTGCGGGGGCAAGTTGCAATACCTTGTGAAATGGAAGGGCTACAGTCCTGAGGAAAACTCTTGGGATCCTGTTGGTGATATTAGGGCTGATCTTCTCAGGAAGCAATTTCATTCGAAGTTTCCTGAGAGACCTGGGGGTCCAGTGGCCCCCCCTAGAGAGGGGGGTAATGTTATGAAAGTAACTCACCCTGCCGGTCTAGTTGTGCGGCAGGGACATCCTTAAGGCGCCTGCGTCTCGTTGTCTTTATTGATGCAGACGCGCTGGTGTGATGACGTCAGCGCGCAGAGGCGTGCAATGGCGCGAAGTTCAAATGGTATAAAAGGGATTTTTAGGTTGCAGTTGATTGCTCGTTATAGGATTTTGTTCCTGGTGCTATCTGAGCTTTTGCTATCTGTTTTGAACTTGTTGTGACCCCTGCCTGGCTTTTGACTATTCTGACCTCTGGATCCTGACCCTTGCCTGAATACCTACTACCTCTTCTGCTTAACCCCTCTTATTGACTTCCTGGTTTGACCATTGCCTGCCTGACTACGTTTATTCTCTGCCTGCCCCAACCCGGCCTGATCTCACTACTCTATTGCTTAATGTCTTGTACCGCGACCTTCGGCCCAAAGACTCTATCTCAGTAATACCAATTGTATCATCGTTTTCTGTACATACAATCAACTCCAGTTCTTTTTACCTGGCAAACCCTGTTTATTAGCAAGCAGGCAAGTAAGTTATATTTACCTCATTATTCAATGGAGAATTAGAACTATAGTTTCTCTTAGACATTTCTCTTTTGGTGGGATCTACTTAACTGGTACTCTATGTGCCCCCAACTCCTCCCTATAATGCTCTAATTCACCCCCTTGCCTAGTGTAAACACTCCTGCCTCTTTGCTATTCTTTTTTCACTGTCTTCCTAAAGTTGCATATGGCACAGGTACTGAAAAAATTACATTGGAAGACCTTTTCTTAACCTTAGATCCTAGATCCCTGAACTCACTCTTATAGGTTCTCCATCTATCATTGATTTTGTCATTAGTAACAATATGTATCAAGACAGCTGGGTCAAGCTCAGCCCCACATAATAATTTGTCTACCTGATCAACCACATGCCATAGCAACATGTTTGGTTGAAGTGATTCGGAAAACATATTGCCCTATATGTATATAATTAGAATTCCTATAACCACAAGCTTTATAGGCCTATCTCTGTACTGCTTCCACTACTCTGTTCCACTGACTGCTGAAAAGATCAACCTCATCTAGAATTGGTGTTCTTGAGTTCAGTCACTTCATCTTCCTCACACAAGCTGGCAAATTTGTTGGGATGCATAAACCCCAGATCAGCCTCCCCATCAGTTTTCCCCAAACTAGGCTTCCTTACTGTTAACTTACTGACTGCCTCATCATCCTGTTGCTGTTCTCCTCTCCAATACTGTCTATATCTGTACTATCTAAACCAGCTAGGCCTTGCTCAATAAGCAATACACTAATTTCAAGATTCTCAATTAACTACCTGAGAACACTTGATTAACTGTAATTATAAGTCCACAGAGGCAAATATTCAGGGGCAAGGAGGACAGCCAATTGAATTCTGGTGCCAAACATTTTGGCATGCCCACATTGATGGTTTATATTTACCAGAGGGGACAGAGGGGACACTTTGCAGAGCATGCAATGCAATTTCCATAGATTTTCATAGAATGCAAAAATGTAGTAGCATGTGCAATAACTCATGCAAACCAATAGGATGCTTATATTTAAAAAAGTGACCAGTTAAAGCTACATGTTGATTGGTTGTGTATAGGTTACTGCACTTGGGCAAAGTTAGTTCATTTTATTAAATGTGGAAAATGGCAATTTTCACCAAGATGCACAATAAATGCAAATAGTTCTTTAAAGGAGATTAGAAGATGTAGTATTCTGGGTATTGTAAAGGCACACTAAAGGCATGCACCTTTCATTTTTTTTTTATATAACAACATTTTCATTTACTTCATTTAAAAATAAAAAGGTGAATGAAAATGTTTTTCCTGGTGGAAGGCTTTTCCTTGCTACGATAAATATGTAACTAGCTGTGTTGAAAGGTATTCTTTGTAGCGATGCACCGAATCGGTTTGGGATTCGTCCAGGATCCGTCCTTTTTCAGCAGGATTCGGATTCGGCCGAATCCTTCTGCCCGGCCTAACCAAATCCTAATTTGCATATGCAAATTGGGGCGGGGAGGGAAATCACATGACTTTTTGTCACAAAACAAGGAAGTGAAAAATGTTTTCCCCTTCCCACCCCTAATTTGCATATACAAATTAGGATTCGGTTCAGTATTCGGCCAAATCTTTTACGAAGGATTCAGGGCTTCAACCGAATCCAAAATATTGGATTCGGTGCATCCCTAATTCTTTGCATTGGTGAGCCCTTGTTTCTATCTTTATGAAGATTTCCTTAATATTTCTTTCCATTTCTCCTTTAAATATTAGAAACCTGTCACATTTTTTGAGACTGATATCTTGGCCTAGTGGGGCAAGGTATAGCTAAGGACCAGTAACAGCCAGAGAGCCAGAATAGGGAGAGATATATTATTTCCTACTCATATATTACCTGAATTTTGTGCATAAAACAATGCATTGCATCTGATTTTACCTAGAGAAAGAATGAAGTCAGAAATCACCACAGTCCGCTAGAGTGAAATACTACCTCTCTCCATTCATTTCTATGGGATTTTTAAAGGTGTATTTATCAAAGGGTGAAAGTTCACAATTTGATAAATACGCCTTTAAAAATCCCATAGAAGGTGGTATTTCACGCTAGCGGACTGTGGCAATCTCTAGCTTCACTCTTTAATAAATATACACCATTGTGTTGTGAAGCACAGTAATATATATGTTAAATTATGGTAGGGAGGTCATCTTCAGGATTAGAATGAAAAGAGAATACAATTAACTAATGTAAAAAAAAACTAATTCATAATACTACTTTTCAGCCACAGGAAAGTTCTCTTTAGCATCATTTATTTCCCTGTCTTAAGAAAGATTTACATAGAAAGCATTAGCATCCTAATTAAATGAAACAATTAAGATGGAATATTTTACATTTACAAATCTACTCTTCAAAGAATGAGTTTCATTTTTTATCATACAGTGTTTGCAACACAGTATGTCTCGCCTTTGACTGTGTAATTGTTACAAATGTAAAATATAATATAGACAGCAGGCTTATTTTAACTCTATGTGCATTTATGCCATTTCATAAGTAGATTGCATAACAATTTATTTAGGGTTTTAAAATAATATATTATAACAAATGAGAACCACAGTTTTGCTGGTCTAAAAGCATCCAAATGGCTAGTGTATTAAAGACTCTTGAAAGGTTAAAGAATATATGCATAGATAAGTGATCATTATTGGTAGTAGAAAACAGAACAAAGTTAAGAAACTGACTGAGGAAGACAATGTGCAGAACACAAACAGGGTGATAATTGGTATGTGGCACCTGAGTTAGTTATGTTTTTGTAAAGATCAAATAAAGGGAAATAGTAGAAAATATAGATCCAGCTTCCAACACATTTTCAGTCTAGTTGTTTTCAGATAGGTCACCAGAAATAGACTTTTTTCAATTATTTTCTATTTTCTATCTGTGGCCATTTATATAATAATGAAGTTTAAAGTTTCATTTTTCACCTTTTCATGTCTTTCTAAAGCAGTTATAGGGGGGTCAACAACTCTGTAAATTTAGTTGATACATTTCTTATCTTTGGCCCTTAGTTTCATGAACATTTCGGGGCCGATTCACTAAGGGTCGAATATCGAATGTCGATATTCTACTAGGAATTAAAATCCTTCGACTTCGAATATCGAAGTCGAAGGATTTAGCGCAGATAGTTCGATCGAACGATCGAAGGATAATTCCTTCGATCGAACGATAAAATCCTTCGAATCAAAAAAAATTTAGCCAAGCCTATGGGGACCTTCCCCATAGGCTAACATTGACTTCGGTAGCTTTTAGATGGCGAACTAGGGGGTCGAAGTTTTTTTTAAAGAGACAGTACTTTGACTATCGAATGGTCGAATAGTCGAAAGATTTTTAGTTCGAATCCTTCGATTCAAAGTCGTAGTCGAAGGTTGAAGTAGCCCATTTGATGGTCGAAGTACCCCAAAAAAAACTTAGAAATTTGAAGTTTTTTACCTTCGAATCCTTCACTCAAAGTTAGTGAATCGGCCCCTTCATGATTCAATAGTTGATAGTATCCTACAGCTGTTGCTGAGAAATGTATCAACTAATGTAGAAAACTGTAACAGTTGAGATTGTGCACCTGGATTACTAACCGGCCAGACTGAATCAACAGACAGGAACATTAAACTTTCAATTTGAGTTTTGGAAACAAAATGGTAAAAAAAAATAACTGAAAAAAGAGTCTGGAAGGTGATCAGCCTCTTTAAACATGTCTGCAAATTTGCCCTTACAATAAAACATTTGCGGGGAAATGTAATAAAAATTATTCGCAATGCAAAAGTTAGGCCTTTGTGCAAAAATTTTTGCTTTGTGTGAATTTAATATAGCTTTTGCGAACCCGGAAACTGTTTAGCAACCAATTCTGACTGTGGAAAACCGTTTGTGAATTGTATAGTTTGCACCAATGTGCAGTAAATGTAATAAAACTTCTTACTGAAAAAGTCGTTATGTTTGCTCCAAAAGATTATGACACCTTCAAGCACTTCTTAAGAGTGCGAATTAAAATTCGCAATGCAATAACAGTTTAATGAACAATATTACATTGCGATGTGGATTTTTATTCTTATTTGTGCGAATTGTTATGCTCTGTGCGACTTTTATTACATTCCCCCATTGGCATTTTAGGTACTAAAACAATTATGTGGTACATCTAATATTAGTTATGTTGTGTTTTATTTGTGTGAAATGTAAAACAAACTTTTCATACCTTGAGCTTTTTTACACTGATGCAGGGATCATTAGAGAAACTTTCAGTGTCTGCAATTTGTATGGCAGAGTCTTCCAGTTCACCGGTTAAGTCATTTCTCACCTGTCAGGAAGTGAATAATAAAGAATAAATGGAAAAGAAAAATGGCATGAACAGATGGACTGCTCCATATCCGCCTGATAAAATACACAGGTACAATATGATTAATGTATCCATTTTCCCTTTCCAAAAACAAATTAACACCCTCACATGTTCAATACTAGAAAGAAAATACATTTAGATCTTTTGCAGAAAAGTTGAAGCAGTAGCATTCACCAATCAATAATGGATTTGTATACATGATCTACAGTATATGGTATTTAAAGTGGACCTGTCACCTACACATAAAAAACTGCATAATGAAAGTCCTTTGCAAATCAAGCATGGAACACATTCTTTTTTTCATTAAAATATCCATCCATTCTATAAAGGTGTTTTAATATCCGAGCTGTCAATCAGATATTATCTGTCTGTGGCATAGAGGTGGTGCAGTCAGTTACGTTCACTTTTCCCTTCAGCAATTCCTACATGTCACTGCAATCCTCACACTTCCCCTTCCCTTTCTACTAACCTCTTGATAAAAATTGGAGGGACCTGCAAACTAAGTGGAAGATTAATATGTGAGATTAGAGTTTCATGCAGAAAAACTTGGCCACTTTCTGTTCACCTCCTATGGGATTTTTAAAAGTATATTTCACAAATTATGAACTTTCACCTACTGATTAATCCACTTCTTAAAATCTTATAGGAATGTATTGGAAGTGGGTACATTTTAATAAATCTGCCACTATATCTTGTGAACATGTGGGGGCACATTTACTATTGGTCGAATATCGAGGGTTAATTAACCCTCGATATTTGACTATCAAAGTAAAATCCTTCAACTTCGAATATCGAAATCGAAGGATTCGAACGATTCGAAGGATTTTAATCCATCGATCGATTTTCCTTCGATCAGAAATTACTTAGAAAGGATATGGGGAACTTCCCCATAGGCTAACATTGGTGCACGGTAGGTTTTAGGTGGCGAAGTAGGTGGTCGAAGTTTTTTTTAAAGAGACAGTACTTCGAAATTCAAAGTATTTTTCATTCTAATCCTTCAATCGAGCTAAGTAAATGTGCCCCTTAATGTTTATATATACATCACTGTGTCCAACGTTTCAACCCACACTGGGGCCTTTACAAAGGGGCATCTATGAGATTCTTCTCTCCCCTGGCATACAGGATACAGCAGTGGTAGAACGATTCCTTGCCTATACATATTGTGTTATGTATAGGGGTTGTTCATTCAAACACCTTTTTCAGTTCAGTTGGTTTCAGATAGTTAACCAGAAATAAATACTTTTTCCAATTACTTTCTATTTTATATTTGTGACTGTTTTTCTAGTATTGAATTTTAACATTAAATTTTTCACCCTCTAAAGCAGCCCTGGGCAGGGGGTTTCGCTGACTCTTTAACTGTTCTAAATTGATACATTTAATTGATACATTTAATTGATACATTTAGTTAAAACATTTAGTTGATACATTTATCTTTGTCCCTGCTGCGCAGAATCCCTGAGTTTCATTAACCCTTTAAGTGCCAGCAGAACTTTCCATTTCATTTGCACTCAGCGGCAGCTGGTTTTTGAACATTTTGTGCCCTCTCAGTTTAGGGGCATTTCTTGGAGGGAGGATGTAGTTTACCTAGTAAAACTATATATATATATATATATATATATATATATATATATATATATATATATATATATATATATATATATATATATATATATATATATATATATATATATATATATATATAATATATATATATATATATATATATATAGTTTTTTTTTAAGAGAACCGGAGCTTTCTAAATCTGCCTGACTTTTTGTGTATTTTAACTTCTGGAACAAGATTTAGAGCTCTTAATACCAAAAACATTTATAAAAATCTATTTTTTTACCCAGCCACTTTACATTCCAAGCCAAAAAGTTCTGGAACAGTAGGTTTACCTCAGGAAATCAAATATTTTTGAAAAGTATACATTCTGCTGTATTTAAAATGGGTAACCATCTCTTTCTACTCTAAAGTACCAAACATCAAATTTTTCTGAACTTCTGAATTTTCTGAATTTCTATAAAAATGTATGAAAATTCTGAATATTCACCTCAAAACTTTAACTATGCAAGTCTCCCAGATAGCATTAGGTACCAAAAAAACCCCATCCTAAATATGAATGCCAGGGGTCCACTGAACCGTTTGATGCCCATTGTGTATAGGATTACCAAATTACCTGGCGCTTAGAGACGCCCAAATTAAGTTACTGTATGCAAATTGTCCCAGAAGTCACTTCAGCTACTGAATAATCAACACATTCACTGAATTTATTGTGGGATAAAAACAGTGGCTTAGCTACCAGGGGAGCAGGAGGTGTGATTGGGCCAGGGCCCGCCGGCAGCTCGCACGCCACTGAATCCGTCGGAGATCCGGGCTGATTCCGGGCAAACGGGGGGGGGGGGGGGCGGGGGGCCCCGCTGCATGTCCCGCGCCAGGGCCCGCCTCCCTCTAGTTATGTTACTGGATAAAAAAACACGAAAAGTTATGTTGACCCCCCAAAACCAAATCTTTTTGGAAATTACAGATTCAGCTGAATACACAATGGCTAACTATATTCACTACTCACAATGCTTTCCCAGAATTGTTGATTTTAATGAAATACCTGAAAATTGCCTCAAAGCTTCCTTTTTCTAGCATCTTATCTCCCACATAGCATTAGGTACCAAGTGAAAACATCCTAAATATTAACACCAGAGATTTACTGAACACTTTGATACCCAATATGCATAGATATATTCGACTATGTGGAGTATAGAGGCCTCCAAATGGAAACAGAGCATATGAAGACCCCCTAAACAGTATGGAGACCCTAGAAAACTATATATATTCCAAAGGTAGACATTTTTACAAATCCAAAATGGGTGAATATGTTTTTCTACTGCAGACTATGAAACTGCAAAACCATGCTGAACCTAGCGGTTTTTATGAAATTTCTGAAAATTGAAACAAAGCTTGCATTTTGCCACATTATACACTCCATGTTTTGTAACATACTAGTAAAAAACATCATAATTATGAAAGCCAGGGGTCTACTGAACAGTTTGATGCCCAATGTGCATAGATTTACCAAACTATGTGAAGTACAGAGACCCCCAAATGAAAACAGTATGTATATATTTTTGAGACTGACACTCTGGTTGCTTCAATATCAGCACCGGCTATGTGTATTATGTGCCATAAGACCCCCTAACAGTAGGGGATCCTTAGAAAACCATATATTTTTGCAAAGTGCATTTTGACAAATCCAAAATGGGTAAACACATCTTTCTACTGCAAACTATGAAACTGCAAAGCCATGCTAAACGTAGCGTTTTTTATGAAATGTCTAAAAAAATCTTCACAAATCTTGCATTGTACTCCGTTCATGTTCCACATTTTGTAATGTACCAACACAAAACATGCCAGGGGTCTACTGAACAATTTTATGACCAATATACATAGATTTACCAAACTATGTGGCATACAGAGACCCCCAAATAGATATAATGCACGCAAAATATCCATGGGCAAAAAACAAGTGGCAAACAACAATGCAAACTGCAATAAAATCACTAAATCACTAAAATTAAATAAAACCACTAAAAGCAATGCTTTTTTTCACATAGTGTAATAAGCAGTCAGAATCACAGTTTGAGTATTTTAGCTTAGCCAAATAGGTTTTACAGACAGAAACAAGCGAACAACACCTATGCAGAACTGAAAATGTATTAAAATGGCTAAAGATGCAAAATAAAACTGCAAAAAATGCACCAAAGTCACCAAAAATGAAATATAATCACCAAAAAAACATACTAAAGGTATTGAATAGTACAATTAGTGAATACGCTGTTCGCAATAGCAATAAAACATTTTTTCAGGCAAAAAAAATAAAGGATCCCGTGGAAAAAAATAAAAGCTATAAAATTTTGCAAGTGTGTGGGTACACTTGGCAAAATGCATGTTGTAAGTGTGTGTGATCATACCTCAGGGGCCACTTCTCCTCCCCACTCCGCTCGTTGCCTACGGGCTTCTGAGTGAGCGATAAAGAAGTGTCTTTAAAAGTGCCTGGAAGTGCTGGATAACATAACATTTATGTTCAGTGACACTTAAAGGGTTAAAGGAAGCTGTTAGAATTGATACAATGGTTGACAATAGTCCACAGACTAAATGTATCAACTAATGTAGCAAATTGTAACAGTTCAGAATGTGCCTGGCTAACTGAGCTGCCAGGCTGAGACACTAGAACAGGAACATTAAAATCAAACTTACATTTTGGGAATATGGTAAAAAATTGCAATTGAAAAAAGTCTTTGTTTATGGTGAGCAATCTGAAAATGTCTCAACTTAAAAAAAAGTGTTTGGAAGGTGAACAACCCCTTTAATGGTTTAATTACCTTGACGTAATATATACAAACATATTTTTATCATACATACTGTGTACCATGATTGAGTTAAGTTAAATTATATTTTTTACTTCATTCTTTTTCTACTTCTACTGTCAAGAATGAATAATATAGGTTTTCACTATTCCTCCATAACAGCTGGTTTATTTAATAATCTTCTTAGTCTTCCTGATCTGTCCAATATTAAACATCTCTAAATTAAATATAGATATTTTGTACCTTAATCACTATATGACTTCCGATGATGTCACTTTACAATATGCAGGAAAACAATTTTTAAAGCATAGTATAGATCATTGATTCTTGATAGGTCAAGGAGGATAAGGATAGATAAGTGACCTTTGGCTTCATTTACCAGTTTGATTGGTACATATTTATTTACAAATATGTCTACTTAGATATCAGAAATGCAGCTAAAACTAGAAATACCACAAATAGAAAGAATATATTGGGGGGGGGGAGACTTACTACTCCATTATTATGTATAAAGCAGATCATTTTATTTTTTATTTTAGTTGTTGACGTAACACAAAAACATGATTCTAAATCCAATTTTAAGACATTACAACAAATGAAAAAATATGTCGATGAAAATTTAAGGAAGCTGAAAATTTGACCAATGGTAGATAACCAATCCCACTGCAGGAATAATCGAAGCCAGTGCTGTTCAACTTCTGTGGTACCGAGAGCCGGAATTTTTTACTGGCCTACAGGGTGGAGGGCCGATAATGGAAACCAGTGTTGACCACCCCCTGTTTTAAACCATGCCCACTTTAAATCACACCCATGTTACCACAAGAACTTTCAAGACTATATCCACATTAATTGTGGTAGCACACCAAAAACCAAATGGTTGGTGCTCACTGCAGGCATATCACTCGTCACTCATATGTGAAACAAGTTTATTAAACCATATTAACCATAGTAATACAATTAAATCCATATGCATCATACTCCCCTGTGGATAACACAGCGCCACCAGCAAAGGATTAAACACCTGGGGGACCCCCTTACAAGTATTTCCAACTGTAAATAATCCCCCACCAGGTTAACTTCCAGCAGGCAGAGCATGGCACATACAGAGTATGACACACAGGGAGCATAGGACAGCCAGAGTATGGCTCATACACAGAGCATAGGGCAGACTGAGTATGGCTTATACAGGGAGCATAGGAGAGGCAGAGTATGGCACACAGGGAACATAGGGCAGGCAGAGTATGACACACACAGGGAGCATAGGGCAGGCAGAGTATCACACACAGGGAGAACATAGGGAAAGCGGAGTATGGCACACACAGGGAGCATAGGGCAGGTGAATTTTGAAGTAATTTTTGGGTACTTCGACTAGGCCAAATTCGACTTGAATCGAAGTGAAAATACTTCACAAATTCGAACATTTGAAAATCGAAGTACTTCGACTTCGACACTTCGCCACCTTAAACCTGCCGAATTGCTATGTTAGACAATGGGGACCGACTAGAACATATAGCCAACATTTGGCTAAGTTTTTAGAAGTCGAAGTAAAATCGTTCGTTCGTTCGATCGATTATATCGTTCGAATCGTTCGATTCGAAGTACGATTGGAGTATGATCTTAAAAATCCTTCAACTTCGAAAGTCAGGCTACCCTATGCGAAGTTCGAATTACGAAGTTTTTTTCACTTCGAAATTCGACCCTTGATAAATCTGCCCCCAAATTTTGAGAGACTTCATGGATTGCATTGTAGCTAATTGTTTGATGCAAAGTTTTATAGCACTCCTGGGCAAAAACAACAAGACTTATTTAAGAGAAACATATAAAATGGAATACAGCAAAAAAAACCAAAACAAAAAAAAACGAAAAGATTGAAATTAGGATGCCTTTACCTATTATGGTTAAGCTGCCTTCAGTCAGGACTATAGAGAGGCCTATATATTGATACTTGAGTTGGTTTGATTTATGCATATCAAATTATTTTTAAGAAATTTGCTTGATTTGTATTATTTAATAAAAGTCATATCACTTTTTTTTAGCCCTTTTAACAATATTTTGTTTTTATGTTTCTCAGCTTTTTTGAGTTTAAGTAATTATTTTACTTAAAAGAGTTAAATGAAAAACTAGACAAAACATCTTTTTTACATGACAGCATCACAGGAAAAAAACAGGCACCAAACAAAAAAAATCCTAAATCAGAAACTAGGTCCATATGTTTTTGTTTACATATGCGTCATTACCAAACTAAATGCAATTGGACTTCATTTAAGCTTATAAGGGCACATTAGCAATTGTGGCTTTGTGTTAAGAGCAAGTAATGAGAAACTGATTCTTTTAATGCGATAAATGAATGACCTAGAATGACATGTTAGTAAATCAGTGCTTTCTTTTACTAGAGCATGCATGCTTTGTTTTGTTGTTATTTTAAAAAAGAAAGGGATAAAAGGGAGTTCTAAGGGCAGATAATCACATCTGACTTGTTTGCTATTTCAATTACATATAGAGACATCATAATGTAATTACTGTAGTAATGTTGTTCATGATTAGTAAAGAGATATGGAGCTGAATTAAAAAGTTAGAACTTCACAGGGATAGCTCAACATGATTACGTTTGAAGAGGATTGTCTGATAATCAGTCTGTTGGCAGTGCAATGTACTGAAATGCATCTGTCAGGATCACAAACCAGACTACTTCTTTACTATTTAACCTACTTAAAATGTTAACACATCCTGAGTGAGATTGAAAGAAGAATAATGATACTCTTCAAGAGCTGAAAACTGCAATATAGTGTATATTCTCACACAGTATTATATGTCCATAAGAAATACATTGCACACTTGAGCAGGAATAATTCCAATCCATTTTCACAGTTACTTTATTATGAAAAAAAAACAACATACTATTCTTATTCCTAGCACCTCCCATTTTCTAAACACCTTTCCTCATACAGTTTTTGGTGTACAACACAAAACTCTCCAGAATTCTTCATCCTATAGCAGAGCAGGTTGCTTATGCATTTAAAAGTGATCCCGACCCCGGTCTTTTTGGGGCAAGACTCCAATTTTTCCAATGACTTTGACAGGGAAGATTTTCAAACTGCTGCCACTCTTACGGCTTTGAAGCTAAACTCAGCAAACTTCAATAACATAACCATGGGGTCACCTCGAATGAAACGGCAACATTTGTTGGATGACCCAATGTGGGAGGAGCCAACAACAGCCAATCATTTTCACCCATTGACTTTAATAGGGAAAGTTAAACTGCTGCCAGTGTTAAGAGCTGGGTAATAGTGACCATAATGTGATCTCATTTAATGTCTGGTGCAAAAAGCAACAAAGAAGAATTTCACTGGCACTCGAAGGTTCTGTCACGGCCGGCACCCAATACCAGAACAAGTGCCAAGTACCCTGGTCTTGGCTCAGCTTCACCAGTAGTGTGACCACCGTTGGGCTTCGGGAGGAGCCCTCAGAGTACTCAGATGCCACCTGGACTTAACGAGGGGTACAAGGTGAGATGTTCTGGCTGGCAAAGGGGCACGGCTTTTGGCAAAGTATTTTTGGGCCGAAGGTCACGGTACAAAAGGATTAGGCAGAATCGTAATCAGGCAGGCTGGGTCGAGGCAGGCACATAGCAAGGATCGTCAAAACCGGGTGGTCAATCAAGGGGTTAAACAGAAGAGTTGTCGTAAGCAGGCAAAGGTCAGGATACAGAATAGTCAAAATAGCCAGGCAGGGGTCACAACAGGAATCAAACAGGTTCAGAAGATAGCAGACAAAATAGCGCCTACTAAACCCGGAAGTGCGTGCCGCGCGCTCATAAGAAGAACCCGGTGCATGAGAAGAGGAGCGGCGTGGCCGGGCGTCCCCGCTGCACCACTAGACCATCAGGGTTAGTTACCTTCCTTACATTACCCCCCTCTCTAGGGGGGCCACTGGACCCCCAGGCTTACCAGGAAATTTGGAGTGAAATTGCTTCCTGAGGTGGTCAGCCCTGATGTCTTCAACTGAGACCCAAGAGTTCTCCTCAGGACCAAAGCCCTTCCACCTAGTAAGGTATTGTAGCTTACCTCGCACAAGGCAGGAGTCGAGGAACTCTTGGATCTCATATTCAGGCTGACCTTCAACCAACACTGGGGGAGGAACAGACAAGTGACGAACATTAGATGCAGGTTTTAAAAGGGAAACATGAAAGGAGTTAGAAATTTTGAAATCAAAAGGTAATTTTAGACGAACAGAGGAAGGATTGATTATGGCAATGATGGGATATGGACCAATGAAACTGGGACCAAGTTTGGGAGAGGGAACCTTCAGTTTAATATTGTTTGTAGATAACCATACCAAATCCCCCACCTTGTACTGAGGTGCCTCTCTACGGGATCTGTCGGCAGCTTTTTTCTGAGCCGAGGAAGCTGCGGACAGAGAGTGGTGGACCTGGGACCAAATCTTAGAAAATTGTTCTACAGAAACATTGGCAGAGGGTACAGGAGAGGCAGAGCCAGAAAAAGAAAAAGCTTTGGGATGCAATCCATTAACTACAAAAAAAGGAGACTCCCCAGAGGATGAATGGGAAGCATTATTATATGCAAATTCAGCCCAAGGCAACAGTTCAGACCAAGTAGACTGGTTATGGGACACATAACATCAAAGATATTGCTCAAGGGATTGGTTGACCCTTTTAGTTTGGCCATTTGTCTGGGAATGGTAGGCAGAAGAAAAGGATAACTCTGCACCAACTAAAGAACAAAAAGCACGCCAAAATTTAGAAACAAACTGAACCCCTCTGTCAGAAACAATATTTTCAGGAAAACCATGTAACTTAAAAATATGAGTAATAAACAGGTCAGCCAGGGTTTTAGCAGAAGGAAGGTGAGGAAGAGGAATAAAATGAGCCATTTTACTGAACCTGTCTACCACCACCCAAATCACAGTTTTCCCTTGAGAAGAGGGCAAATCCACAATAAAATCCATGGAAATGTGGGACCATGGTTTTGCAGGGATGGATTTAGCAGACCCTGGGATAAACTATGAGAGGATTTAGATCTTTGACAAATTGGACATGAATTAACAAAAGCCTAGTATCCAACTTAAAAGAAGGCCACCAAACATGACGGGAAAGTAGAGAAATTGTCTTTGCAATACCTGCCACTTTAGAGTCATGAACCTCCCTCAACACTTGTTCTCTAAGCTCCTCAGGTACGAACCATCTACCAGATGGAGTTTCAGCAGGAACAGAAGACTGTAAAGGGGACAATAAGGAAGAGACAATAGTAATTTGCAAAACCGAGAAACCTTTTAGTTGCATGTAACGCAAGGGGTTGGGTCCAGTCCAGGACTGCTCTCACCTTGCCTGGATCCATTTCTAGACCCTTGCTGGAAATTATAAACCCCAAAAACTGAACAGAAGCAACCTCAAAGGTACATTTCTCCAGTTTCGCATAGAGATTATTTTTTCTTAGCCTACGTAAGACCTCACAGACATGCTTATGATGTTCAGATAAATTGGAAGAAAAAATTAGAATATCGTCAAGGTAAACCACTACGAATATTCCCAACAGGTCCCGAAAAATGTCATTGATAAACTCCTGAAACACAGCAGGAGCGTTACAAAGACCGAACGGCATTACAAGATATTCGTAGTGGCCATCCCTGGTGTTAAATGCAGTCTTCCACTCGTCCCCCTCTCTGATTCGAATTAGATTATAAGCCCCCCTAAATTCAAGCTTGGTAAAAATCTTAGCTAATCTAATTTGGTCAAAGAGTTCAGGTATTAAGGGAAGGGGATAGCGGTTTTTAATAGTGATCTTGTTAAATCCCCTGTAATCAATACAGGGACGAAGACCGTCATCCTTCTTCCCTACAAAAAAGAAGCCCGCCCCCGCAGGGGAATTAGAAGGTCTAATGAAACCCCTCTCCAGGTTTTCACCAATATACTCCTTCATTGCCTGGGCTTCGAGCAATGAAAGAGGATAAGTTCTACCCCGGGGAGGAGTTGACCCAGGAACCAGATCAATTGGGCAGTCATACTGCCGATGTGGGGGTAGAGTCTCAGCTGCCTTTTTTGAAAACACATCAGAATAACCAGAGTAGGCAGATGGTAACCCTTCCAGTATGGTAGTGGCCACTACCGAAGGAATACAAACACCCCCACACTGAGACCCCCACTGAGTAACCTCCCCAGCCACCCAATCAATAAGGGGGTTATGGACCTGGAGCCAAGGTAACCCCAATATAAGGGGGGAAGAAACACCTTCAAAAAGAAAAAAGGCAATTTCCTCACAGTGGAGATTATTTATACACATCTGGAAATTTTACCTGACCATAAGGGTCTCTTGTCCACCGCTAATATTTTCATGGGGACACTTAATGAGACGGAACTGAATATTATGTCTGGCTGCGAAGGCAGCATCCAAGAAATTACCCTCCGCCCCCGAGTCCACAAAGGCGTATACCAAAACAGAGCCCGTAGGCCAGGTTAATTTGACCGGTAACAGAATCCTTGAGGCAGATTGGGGAGAGGAAACTCCCAAATGGAGCTCCCCTTCTCCATTTAGGCTTGGGAGTTTCCCGGCCTCTTAGGACACAAGTTTAGAAAATGACCCTTCTCTCCACAATATAGGCATGGACCCAAGGAGCGCCTGCGTGCCTTCTCCTCAGGGGTTAAATGAGAAGTGCCTATTTGCATAGGTTCCTCCTGAGTAGAGGGCGCAGAGGCCTTAGAGAACGTATCAGAGGTAACTAAGGCAGATTTATCACTGGAAGCTCCAGGAAAATTTGAAGAACCCTTTTCTCCTATCCACTTGGATGGCAAGGGACATGAGATCGTCCAGGTTAGAAGACAGAGGATAATTAACAAGACTGTCTTTGACACCCGGTCCCTACTGCCCACCGGCAGAACAACTCCGCATCCCGTTTCCCCTGGGGTAACTTACGAATCGCGGTATTGATCGAAGAGGCACGATCTGGGTCATCGTAAAGTATGGCCATGGTCTCAAAGAAAGTATCTAAGGAGAACCGGGCTGGATCAGAGGCGGCAGTCTAAGAGCCCAAATTTGGGGATCACCCTGTAATAGGGTCATGACGAACCTTACTTTCTCCTCACCTGTTGGAAACGAGTGAGGGAAGAAACCAAGGTATAATTTACATGCCTCTTTAAAGACAAAAATTTTTGTTCTATCCGTACTGAACTTATCCGGAAAAGCAATTTTGGGTTCCTGGGGTCTAGCAGAATTACCCCATATAGCAGAGGAACCCAAGAGAGGGGAAGAGACAACAGGACTGATTGGCTGCTGTGAAGTTTCAAGCTTGCGGGTCAGACTGTGAAACCCCTGAAGCAAGTAGTTTTGTTTCCGCTCATGGTCCTCCATGCGCTGAAGCAGGGCAGTAAGGAGCGCTTCGGTGGTAGTTGGAGGAGGTGTAACGGAAGCAGCAGCAGAAGCACTGTCTAGACTTTCATCCTCCATGGCCCGTGATAATGTCACGGCCGGCACCCAATACCACAACAAGTGCCAAGTACCCTGGTCTCGGCTCGGCTTCACCAGTAGTGTGACCACCGTTGGGCTTCGGGAGGAGCCCTCAGCTTACTTGGGTGCCACCTGGACTTAACGAGGGGTACAAGGCGAGATGTTCTGGCTGGCAAAGGGGCACGGCTGTTGGCAAAGTCTTTTTGGGCCGAAGGTCACGGTACAAAAGGATTAGGCAGAATCGTAGTCAGGCAGGCTGGGTCGAGGCAGGCAGATAGCATGGATCGTCAAAACAGGCAAGGGGTCAAAACCGGGTGATCAATCAAGGGGTTAAACAGAAGAGTTGTCGTAAGCAGGCAAAGGTCAGGATCTAGAAGTCAGAATAGTCAAAATAGCCAGGCAGGGGTCACAACAGGTTCAGAAGATATCAGACAAAATAGCACAAGGCTCAGGAGCACCAGGAAATACAATCCTATCACGGGCAATGAGAAAAAGCAGGAAGGTCCCTTTTAAACATTTAAATTTTGCGCCATTGCATGCTGACGTCATTACGACAGCGCGCATGCGCCTACTAAACCCGGAAGTGCATGCCGCGCGTTCACTAAGAAGTGAGTGGCGGGCGTCCCCGTCGATGGTGCGGCGGGTGTACCCACGGCACCACTAGACCACCAGGGTTAGTTACTTTCCTTACAGGTTCATTCAAGCAGGTACAAGCCCTTGCTGAGTTTATTTTGCGAAGGTGCAACGTTTCGGGGTAAACCCCTTTATCAAGCATGATTGATAAAGGGGTTTACCCTGAAACGTTGCACCTTTGCAAAATAAACTCAGCAAAACCTGTTTGATTGAACCTTCGAGTGCCAGTGAAATTCTTCTTTGTTGCTACAATTGAGGTTGCTGAGGCCTCCTTCGCCGTACACAAGGTTGTCTTATCCTGGAGAGTCAGGGTGTGCAAGCTTGATATCCTTGTACTATTCCTCAGTTGGCGCAAAAAGCAAACATACAGGGGCACATTTACTTAGGGTCGAATATCGAGGGTTAATTAACCCTCGATATTCAACCATCAAAGTTAAAGCCTTCGACTTCGAATATCGAACGATTCATCTAAAATCCATCGATCGAACGATTTTCCTTCGATCAGCAATTGCCTAGAAAGCCTATGGGGACCTTCCCCACAGGCTAACATTGATGTTCGGTAGGTTTTAGGTGGCGAAGTAGGTGGTCAAAGTTTTTTTAAAGAGACAGTACGATTTTTAGTTTGAATCGGTCGATTCGAAGTCGTAGTCGAAGGTCGAAGTAGCCAATTCGATGGTTGAAAATTCGAAGTATTTTTTTTTCTATTCCTTCACTCGAGCTAAGTAAATGTGCCCCACAAACTCTGAATATGTAATATGTAAGTTCAGGTGCCAAGTCAATGCCCTCATTATATGTGAGTCCTACACTATTTGTGAGCAGTTTAAGTTTGTAGTGCATTTAAAATCAGGTCGCCCAGCAACCAGTGTGACTGAGGTGTAAGACCATAGTTCACTTACCCTTAACTCAGGAGCTATAGTGAGAAATCAGGGAGCTTTTAGTGTTTCCCAAACAAGAATTCTACTGTTTCTGATATTATAGACTGCTGAGAACATTTAGACACAGAGACCTCTGCACATACAGAACATCCTACTTTAAAAGGAAGTACAGTAGTTACAGTAGATAGTTGTTTTAAAACAAAAATATTTTAATGTTATCTTTCCAGCATTAATTGCAAAACCTTAAAATCTAATTTTTTGGTAGCTGTGCATGGTATCAGGCTTATATACGTAATCTCTTTTAGTAAGTTCTTAAGCATTCCTAATGCAGCTGTATATGTAATTTAAATGACAGACACCGCACTGTCCATTGTGTATATTAAATAATTTCATATATTCAAGCTCTCCATAGTTTGCAGACGTAAATATAGAAGTATGTGTTTCTGTATACATATTCTGTTTGGAAACGTGCATTTTATATTCCTGCTGAATAGATAATGGGTCTATTTTTAAAAACATTTTTCTGTTGCTTTTTCTGGAGCTAAAGCTGCATGTAAGCACTGCAATAGTAAATCCTTTTGTCATTCAGAGGAGTCCCTAATCCCACCAGATGTTGATCATACGAGATTCCTAATGAGAAGTGGTCGTGGCAGATGGCTTGGCCACTATGACATTTTCAAACAAGCACATAGATTTACTTGTAGTTTGTGGCTGTGAGAATCTGTTTGTTTTTAGTTACAGTTTAAGTACTTAATATAACTATTGCCTTAAAAAGACCAAGTCTCCCTTAGAAATTCTTTTTTCTTTTATTTTAAATGCTAGCAAAAGTGTTTATTAACTAGCTAATTGCAAAATTTCAGAATATGTAATGGAATCGGAATCCATAAACCTAGAGAACAAGACCCTGATAAATCAATCCTTGTGAACTGTGTAGTACAGGTATGATATCTGTTACCTGGAATCATTGTCTCCTCCTGGGGTTGTCAGGATATGTCTTTTTTCTGTCATTTATATCACTGTAACGTCTACTGAAAACATGTTACATAAACCCAATAAGATTTTTTTTTAATGTTTTTAAAACAATTTAAAAAATAATAAAGTTATTTGCTTCAATGAACACTGACAGATGGCTTTCCCATTTGTTATGGGCAATTTTTTTGCCAGCCATGGATCTGAGGCGAAATTCGCCATTTGGAAATTTTTTTTCAAAACTGTGGCAAAAATTTGCAGTTAAAAATTTGCTGCAACACAAAAAATGCCCATTGACTTTAATGCATTAGGACAAAAAAGTTGCCTTAAGAAAAAAAACGCCCATTGACTTTAATGCATTTGCTGCGAAAAAAAATTGTTGCACATGTCAAAAAATTGTTACGTTTTGCTAATTTTTTTCGCAAATTCGCTCATGACTACTTCCCATGAATTGAGCTTTTGTTGTTATTGGGTTTCCAAATATCCTTGACATGTAGGGGCACATTTACTTAGGGTCGAATATCGAGGGTTAACAGAGGTCGAAATCATAATTTTAGTTCATTGCTACAGACATTTTGCTCAGCAAAATAACACCAAAAGTTCAGAGCTTCTCCTTGACATAAAACCTCCAGTTTAGTGTCTGGTCAATGCATTCCCCCTCTGGATATTGTTAACCTGTCTCAATAAATACAGTATATATTTTTATATATTTTTTAAAGAGGTAGAAGAAAGAGTATATTTTTCTCTCTATATTAAAGACAAAAAAATATTATATACAATATTTTAGTTTAAATCATTTTCCAGTTTTGTTAATAATTAGTTGTGGAATGATAGTTTAAAACCAAAATTTACACAATTACTGATGTGTCCAATATTAGCACATTTGTATGTACCCCTTAGGGCTCTCTCTGTCCTGCTGCAAGACTGGAGAACATATAGTATGTGCTGACATATATAAAAGGAACAGTAACACTGTCACTGGGGGCATGTAAGTTCAGTTGTCAGGCGGATCTTCAGTGACAAATTTGTGCTTTATTGGGTCTGACAGATATGAAGAGCAGGAGGGATTATTATTATTATTAATAATAATAATAATAATAATAATAATAATAATAATAATATTTTGTTTTAATTTAATAATTCATTCATTCTCCTTTCAGAAATTAAAGGGGTTTTTCAACACTTTTTCCAGTTCAGTTGGGTTCAGATACTTCACCAGAAATAAAGACTTTGCTAATCACTTTCTATTTGTGACCGTTTTTCTAATATTGAAGTGTAAAGTTTAATTTTTTTTCTTTCAATAGGTTTTTATTGAACATTTTGTCAGGAAAGGGGTACACAAGAAAGAGGGGTAGGGGTAGTCACATATCCATCGGGGAAAAAAAAAAAAAACATAGGTAGAGCAGTAATATAGCCAGCTACAGGAATAATAGACAGTAAAATAGCCTTCTTTTACATATATACTAGTGAACAGGTAAGGTCAACATACGAAGGATATCTGCCAACCGAACTCCCATTTGAATTAGAGTTTTGTACTAGATTACCAAAAAAGGAAAGAATGCCTTTCATAGGTTAGTGTGTGGTGTCCTCACTTTAGATTGCCATTAGTGTTGAGCTGGGCTATGTGATATCTATCTAGTGTCTCCAGAGGATCATTAATGTGTCTCTTGCATGTTAAAAGGTGCAATTTTGTTTATATATATCTGTTTCCTTAAATAAAAACCAATGTAGCCAAGTGTCTCTGTAACGTGTTCTTTGTTTCTCTGTTTGTGCTGAGAGTTCCTCAAATTTCACAATTTTGTTTTTTTTTTATCCATTTTGTTAGAGATGGGGTCAAAGACGTTTCCATTTGTTTGGGATAAGCAGTTTTGCTGCATTCAATAAAAATTGTTCCAATGTGGAATCAGGTGGATCTTCTTCGGTTTATGTGTCCCAAAAAAGCAGGATGTGTGCGGGTGTATCTGATACTTCCCTTCCTAAAATTGGAGGTGTCCGTCCACTAGCCATTCCTTGTAAGCATATGGATGTAATGCGGGAGGGAGTGCTGGATTGTTAGTAATTGGGGTAAGCGGTAACAGTAGAGTTGTGAACTTTGTGCCCAGATCTCTAGAGTATAGTTTAGTGACGGATGTGAAGCATGAATAATCCTGCGATGTAATTAATCTACTCATGGTAAATGGATGAGGTGGGTGCACGTAGATTGTTGCTCGATTTCGATCCATGCTTTCTCGTCGAGATTATGGGACCAGTCAAAAATTCTATTTAATATTGCTGCTCTATGGTAGCGGAGGCAGTCTGGTAAGGCGAGTCCACCTTCTGACTTACTTTTGTGCAACGTAGATGCTTTAATCCTGGGTGTATGACCGTTCCACACAAACTTTGTAATAGCTGCCTGAAATTGCTTTAGGCAGGAGGTTGAGAAAGGCAACGGAAGGCATTGGAATAAATAAAGTATTCGTGGTATCACGATAATTTCCAAACGTTAATTCTCCCAAAGCATGATATGGGTTGTTTAATCCAGAGTGCCAAATCTTGTTTTAGTTTTGTAAGAAAGGTTTTAGAGTTAATCGTGACCCATTCTCCATAGTCCTTTGTGATTTGAATTCCAAGGTAAGTGATAAATCTGTTGGCCCAAGCGTAAGGGAAGTTTTGCGAAAGTCCTTGTATTTTGTGTGCTGTGATGGATATATTGAGGGCAAGAGACTTGTAGTTGATTTTAAAGTTACTCACTGTGCTGTATGCATCTAGGAGAACATTTAGGTTGGGTATGGAGATCAAAGGATTTGATATGAAAAAGAGGAGGTCATCTGCATATGCTGCAATTTTATGATGTTTGTGTTTAATTTTTATCCCTGATATGTCAGGGTGAAGGCGGACTTGTGTGAGGAGGGGTTCCAGCGCTAATATGAAAAGGGTGGGGGAAAGTGGACAGCCTTGGCCATTCTTGATGTCTATGAAGTCAGAGAGGGTGCCATTTACTTTGACACAAGCAACCGGACCTTTATATAGGGATTCCACCCATTGACAGATGCGAGAACCAAACCCAAATTTAGTGAGGCATCAGAACATATAAGGCCAGCTCATCCTGTCAAATGCCTTTCGGCATCTGTTGACAGCAGCATAAGTTGAATGAGTTTAATCTTGGCGTGATGTAATATATTGATGAGCTTGTTGTATTGTCGCTCGCTTCTCTACCAGGGACAAACCTGGCTTGATCAAGATCAATAAGTGACCCTAGCATAGTTTGCATTCTCAAGGCATTGATTTAAGCTAAGAGTTTGATATCTGTGTTGATCAAAGAGATGGGGCGGTAACTGCTAGGATCTTCAGGGTTTTTATTGGGCTTGAGAACGAGAGAGATATGGGCTTCAAGAGATTGTTTCGTGAATTGTGCTTGATTCTGTAGAGAGTTGAATGCTTTTGTTATATTTGTTATATATGGGGTCAGGAAGTCAGCATAGATTTTATAATATAGGGCTGTAAAGCTGTCTAGTCCGGGGGTTTTGCCTGTCGGTGTGGCCCCAATTACCTTCAGGACTTCTTCTGTAGAGATGTCAGTTTCTAAGGCCTGAGCGTTCTCCATGGACATTTTTGGTAGGGGGGATAGAGTCCAGGAAATTGGTTATGGCATCTTCCTTGTGAATGGCATCATTGGATGAAGGGGTCTCAAGTTGGTATAGTGACTTGTAGAATTTGTGGAACTCTTTGGCAATCTGCGGGGTACGGAGTAATTTCTCACCAGTTTTAGGTTTGATGCAATATATGTGATTTTTTGTGATCTGTGCTCGCAGAAGGTGTGCCAATAATCTGCAGCATTTGTTCCCATGCTCGTAATAAGAATGTCTCATTCTGGTAATCGCCCTTTCCACATAAATGCCTTGCATGTCAGTTAAGTTTCTTCTAAGTTTGGCCAAAGTTGCCGTTGATTCAGTAGAGGGGTTTTGTTTGCATAGCATCTCTGTTTGACTGATTTGTTCTAGCAGTTGGTTATATTGAGCCATGCGGGCCTTCTTTACTCTTGAGCTGATTTGTATAAGGATCCCCCTCATATAACACTTGTGAGCCTCCCATACTGTGACCGGATTTACCTCTTTGTTATCGTTTCTTTTAAAGTAATCTGACATAGCTTGTTTAACTTCTTTAAGGATGGCAGTGTCTTTTAGTAAAGATTCATTTAGCCTCCAGCAGTTTTGCCTGCCTAGGTTGTTGCCAAGTGCCAGGTCAAGTGTGATGGGAGCATGATCAACCCAGGAGCCTGTGTGTATGTCCGCTTTCAAAATTCTGTCTAGGTGATATTGTGAGATGAAGATAGTCGATTCTAGTGAATCTATCATGCCGGGCTGAATAGAATGAGTAATCCCTTTCTTGTGGTTTGAGCAATCTCCAAACATCTACCAGTTGCCACTTGTGAAGTGTTTGGGTGATTTCCCGTAAAACTTTTGTTGGTGTGCTGGACTTGCTAACCGAGCAATCCAGGTGGGGTTCAAGGGAAATGTTGAGATCTCCGCCTAAGACCAACATGCCTTCCAAGAAGCTTTGCAAGGACTCAGGATAGTTCTGTGTCTTGGTTTTCATTTGGCAAATAGAGAGCAGCAAAAGTAATTATTTGTGTGTCTAGTGTGCCTTTAACAAACATTTATCTGCCGTTGGGGTCTGCTTTTGTGGCCAATACTTTAAAATGAAAGTTCTTTTCAAATAGAATCGCCTCTCCCTTGGTTTTAGTCTGTTGAGGGTGGCTGTGGAATATAGTCGGGTAATATTTGTTCGACCATTTGGGGACGGTTGTGCGTTTAAAATGTGTCTCCTGTATGAAGGTGATTTGCGTTTTATATCTTCTGAGTTCAGCTGAAAGCAGAATCCTTTTCTGTGAGGAGTTCAATCCATTTACATTTAGGCTAAGTATTCTTAGAGGTGTGCATGACTTTCCTGTAGTAAGGATGTAGATCCAATCCCCAGGATAGAAGGTGGGGGATGGTTTAGACGCTCTTGCCCACGAGAAGAGACAATAATCACTTTTGTGTGGCTAATTGTCTAGGAGCGTGAAAGTTGGAGGGTGTGGAGAACAGCTAGCCGGTTTTCTCATTGGAGCTCCAGAGCTCTATGATGCCAGGTCTTTGCCGCGAAGCTGTAATAGGCATTTTAGCATGTGATTCTGGGGTATTTCTGAAGTAGCCATTGGAAGATCCTTGGAGGTCACAGGAGGACCTGTATAGTTTAAGGCATATAGAGATATATCCAGATTGGCTCATCTAGATAGTGTGATATGATAAATAGTTCTTGTCACATCTTTGTTATATGTGCCTTAGTATATGTGAATTGTGGTGTCGTGATTAGTTAATGAAGGCTTTGTATTCAATATATTAATGATATTGGTTATGGTAGATGTACCTCTGTTAGGCCTAAAACTTTGCTATCACCTGGCTGAATATACCAAGAGGCTTTATGGCATCAAAGATACATGTAACTTAGAGCATTTCTAAGACTTTCAGAAAATATAGCAATATGGCAATATGAAGTTCGTAAAGTACATTCAAGCATATAACAAGCAATAAAACTTAAAGTTGTCTCAGCCTATATGGAAACTTTGAGACTTATTAAGCATAACGATGTAATAGGGCTAGTAGATCATATATGGATAAATATACAATAGCCCCTTTGTAACACTTAAAATATTAGACCATTGATGCCCATAATGCTTATATCTCCATATGCATGAAGAGCAGTTGTCTGACTTTCTGATAAAACAGTTACGTCATCGGAGGTAGGGACTAAGGCTATAAGGTTAAGATCCCAAAATACTGCTGCCAGCTCTGTTAAGTGCAACATAAGGCAGTCAGAGTCGATATAAAATTAGACAAATCTGAAACATTTAAACTGTATAAAATAGTAAAAGAGCAGACGTTAAGTATACATATCTATATATTAAACAGCTAACTCGGGGAAGGCCCAGTCTATGAGGGTCCGGTGTGGCTTGTTAGGCCCGGCACTCAGAGTGGTGAGGGGTAGTTATATACCTTACAATCCCTGTAAAAGTCAACCTTCCGCTGTGGCAGATTGTCCCATGCCAAAAATATAGGAAGACCAGCTTGTGATGTCCGGGGTAGGAATCTTGAGCGATGTGCAGAATCTTTCAATGTCTGACGGTTCGCGGAGATGGTGCCAGGATCCGTCTTGCCACGCTGATAATGCGAACGGATGGGCCCATCTATATGGTATTTTGCGAAGTTTCAGGGTCTCAGTGAGGCCTTTCAGGAGACGTCGTTGTTGAATGGTGGAATAGGCCAAGTCCTGGTATAGTTCTATCTTGTTGTCCTTAATTTTAAGGTTGTCGGCATCTCTGGCTCTTTTGAGAATCTCTTCTTTCTGGCTGTAGTGGTGTAGGCAACAAAGAACATTGCGGATTCTGCTGGGTCTGGCTGCTGCGACTCTGTGGAAGTGGTCTATGCGGATCGGTGTGTCTTTTTTCAGGTTTAGTAGTTGCCGGAATAGGTCTTCTACATGCTGACGGGCCTCTTCTAGGTCTTCAGGGATGCTTCGAATCCATATGTTGCATCGCCTATTCCTATTCTCTGCATCCTCCATTGCTCTTTTCAGTAAGTAAATTTGCCGTTCTTGTGTGTGCAGCCTTTCAGACTTTTGTATGGTGGGCATTTGTAGTTTGGCCTGGGTTTTCTCTAGCGTAGTAAACTTATTGCCCAACGTGGCCAGTTCAGTTTGTAGGATGCAAACCTCCTGCTTTAGTGTGGATCAGATAACCGTAAGAAGGTTAGCCAAATCTGATTTGGTAGGTAATTCCGATAGCAGGGTTTGCAGATTAGTTGGGTCTGTTAAATCTTCTGCTTGGAGCTGCGTCACAGGTTGTGGATCATTGTCCGCCATATCTGATTCCTCAGGCTTGTCTGAGTCTCCTTGAGGTTTTTCAAAGAATTTTTCTATATCTTTTGTCTTCTTTTCCCCAAAGGTTTGGGATTAGTTCCGGAAGGCAAAGCTTTGAGAGTTTTACCCATTTCTGCCAGCTATGACTGATTTAGAGATGTGCTTTAGAGGAAGAGTTACGGAGCTCAAAGAAAGTGTGTCTTACTCTGTCAGCCATCAAACCACGCCCCCTAAAGTTTAATTTTTAACCTTCTAAAGCAGCTCGGGGGGGGGGGGGTAGCCGACTCTTTAACTGTTTTAAATTAATACATTTAGTTCATACATTCATTGTCTTTGTCCCTGAGTTTCATTAAAGGCAGCTGTTAGAACTGATACAATAGTTGCTAATTTTCCACAGATACTGCTGAGAAATGTATCAACTAATTGCATCAACTCAATGTAGCAAATTGTTCAGATTGCACCTGGATTACTGAGCTGACAGACTGAAACATCAGAGATAGGAACAATAAACCTAAACTTCCATTTTGAGAAACGGTAAAAAAAAAAAGATGCAAAGCAAAAAATTATTTGATTATGGTGAACAATCTGAAAACAACTCAACTTAAAAAAATGTTTGGAAGATGAACAACCCCTTTAAAGTATTTCAGTAAATAATGGGTTTAGCAGATTTAAAATCCTTTGGGGGAAATGTATTTAAAAAACTCCTGACATGCAGAGGGCACATCTCCACAGGGGAGATTCAGTGGAGGGGAAATTCAGAGCACAGCAATGGCAGTGGACAACCCTTTTCTTTATTGCTTGCTGTAGTAAAGAGTACAGGGTCCTGTTGCAGCATGGGTCCACTGCCACTCCCTAACTTGATTGTTGGAATGACATGCAAATTAGGAGGGTAGGGGCAGAAAAGAAGAGCTTTCCCTCCTATCTGTTGGACCAACTCTACTGTTCTCATGGGGTTAGCTTGCAGGCCTCTACCTTTCAAATGGGGGTAATATTCCAAAAACTGCCAGATTGCACAGGTTTTTTTTGCACTTTGTTCCATGGTTTTCTTTTTGTCAATGAGTCATATAGCCAGTACAGCAGGACCCAGGGATCCTCACTCATTTAAGCAACATGTTAAAAAAATACTGTTCACTTCTTGGAAATTTTGGTATAGCCATATTTCAGAATTGCCTGCAGTGTGCCAACATTATACCTGAGCCAAGTCTCCACTCTTTACCTGCATGACAGATTAATGAAATGGGATATTGATAAAGGGGCCTTAAACTATTTCTACAAGGTGGTCCTCTGCAACCCATGGAAGAGAAAGCAGGAACGTAGGGGGAATAGGAAGTTAAAGTCTTGCATAAACAGTGCTGCAACATATCATATACATATAAAAGCAATGTTTTATTTTGTAAATGTGTTGCTATCAACTATTTGTGTCCTTCACTTACATATGAGCAGATCAATTATATAATTACATTGGCTAAAAACTCACTTTGTTCCATGTAGCTAATATGCAGGTCATAAATGCAATCAATACTTCATCATAATGACATACAACCTTCATTTCTGCCCATTCACCAATTTCTTATTATTGTAGATCTTCAGCTATTTTGTAACCTATTTATATCAAAATGAATAAAATGGTATTACTGTTCATTAATGAACACACTGACTTGTTTTAAAGGGTTCATTTATGTGGCTCTACAGACAAAACCTAAATTCAGACAGGAACAGTGAAATGTGCATACGGTTTTGTATGTCCCACTATGGCATGTTTTAATATAAAAATTGGCTTTAGCCTTTAGATGTCTTACATGAATTATATTGGTCTGCTGAGTTTTAACAAATTTGGAGCTTCAGTAGAAATTGCCTATGCCGGCATCTAAAATAAATTGATCATTCACTGTCTCAGATAATATGTACTTACTAATAACCATCACTAAACATTGATGAAAAACATTGTTTCATTCAGTTCCCCTTGCTGCATGAGTAGCTCATGGGCTTACTGGCTGCACGTCATGCACCCTCCTTAAACACACACACAAAGAAACAATATATGAGTGGATTTAATTACCTATCTCATCTGCTTCAGCTAGCAAACTGACTATGAGAAGCAATTCTTAAATATCTGGATGCCAGAGAGAGGAATTATGTGAAATGATAGGAATCATTTCAGAAGCTCTCTCAAAAGAAGCATTGGTGAGTTTTTCCACTCCAGTGCACCTGAAATCCCCCTGGGGAGTGTTAGGGAGAATTTTCAAAATCGAAAATGACACAGTGGAAGTCATACAAACATTATTACTGAATTATTATTGAAAGGAAAGCACTAGTTCAAAAGCACTAGTATTTATTTGGCCAACCATTTATCAAACTGCATAAGTTTTATCCTCACAACTCTAACTTATTCATCTTTAAGAAGATCCATTGTAGGGTTACATCTGACCCACAGGCCTAAACATTGACAGCCCCGATCTAATTGAAATGAGCAATGCTAATATCTTTAATTTTTATTTAGCCTCAGTTTCTTTTGCTTACTTTAAACAAAGAGTTAAATTCCTTCTTTTACACCTAGGCCATGACTACCCAACAGCATATCACCATAAAAGTCTTGCCTAGGTTGATTTAAACCTGGTTTGACAGGTCTTCTCGGCCACATAAGCCTGATCTGGAGGGCCATATGCATCACTGCAACAAAAATACTGGTTGGTTAGCCATTTATCCAGGTACATAAAAACAATCGCTGCTCATGCTTCGAAGAGATTACCCCAAGGCAGGGCTTATAAATAAATAATTTATATGAAAATATGCTTAATTATAGGTCTTACTGTTTGCTTACTAGCACAGTTAGCTTCCATCAAATACAGGAACCTAACTCTTTTTAGGGTCACCCACATACATTTTCTCTGCCTTCTGGGATAATTTACATGATTATATTACACAACACATTTTGACAGAAACAGTGTAACTGTGGAGAAATCACAGCAGTCAACATACCCCTCCTTTTCTGAAGACACTTTCTATTCATTTCAGTGGTGAAAGTACTGTGAAGGTTATATTGTCCGTGTCTGACATGAGAATGTGAATTCTATTGTATTATTTGCACTTGTCTAATACAGCTTTATTTAGGGATTCAGTAGCAGAAAATTACAAATACGTGAAAAGTTACAAATTAAATAATGGTTCGCCCAAAGAGAGTTTGGTAATATTAGCTCAGTTATATTAGTCAGAAAATCACAATATGAATGTTGAAAGGCTAACGGGAAATGTAATCTATACCAAAGTTATTTACTCATTGCCCTCATTTTGACAATTTAATAAAATTATACCACTTTAGTAAAATTCAACTTACCTCTGAAAATCGCTGTATATCTTGGGTTAATGTTCCTACTCTTTTCCACTTGAAATGTTTAAGAAATTTTACAATTGCTGGATTGACTGCATTATCTGACGGAACTGTTCGGAAAAAGTATGGATATTTTTTCTTATCTGCTAAAACTGGAGTTGTTGCTGCGAATGACAACTGTAAAAAAAATCAACAAAAAAAAGGTAAGGAGGATTAAAGATTTTGACTTTAAATTGTACAATATTTTTAATAATAGTTTAATTTAGTAAATATACAGTAAGTCAGAATTGTAGTGCACTTAATTACAGTTTGCCAGTGTGGGCCATATATTTGATAACTTTCCCAAAGTTTACCATAGCTAATGACCATCCTATGAAATAGCTGGTTATTGCAAGGCTCCCAGTGTCAGACTGGCCCATGGGGATACCAGGAAAACTCCCGGTGGCCCAGGTTTCAGTGGGCCTCTTGCTTCTAACTATTTGGCCTATTTCATGGTTTTCAAGCAGCTTCTTTCTTTATAGTGCTTTATTTAACAAACATTTTTTATGCTTTGTTATTAAATATCTTAAATAATAAAAAACAATATTATAAGAATATAATACAAAAGGGATTCAAAAGGTTTTTTTTCAGTATTCAGCACAAACTTGTGACGTCTTTAGAACTGTAAAGATAAATTCTAATAAAATATTTAAGTTGTAGATAGAATTACTGTGCAGAGACATTGCTTGTACTTTAGAAATGGCAGAGATTTTTGTTAGGAAAGAAATGTCTTTCTTACAGTGCAGAATTATTGAAAATTAACCAAACAAATGTATGTCTTTGCAAACCAGAAAATGTGAAACCTATTTCCTTTAATACAATAAAATTAGGAGCAAATTCACTAAAGGGCGAATTTTTGCCTGTGAATGCTTCAACACACTTTGCGCCACTTCGCCTGGTGCAAATTCGCTACCACTATGCTAATTCACTAAAATGTAAAGTTGCATCTCGGCACTCAAACTCTGCCAAAGTTTTGCTAGCATTCAACTGTCAGCACGAGCATTTCATAGCGAACTTTCACTAACATTAGTTTCTGTCTAGCAAAACTTTGTTAGTACACATGCGCTTAGGTCAATTTCAATAGGGGGGGTACATATAGGTTGCATATATATATATATATATATATATATATATATATATATATATATATATATATATATATATATATATATATATATATGTCTTTATTAGAGATGTTGGTGCAAATGCTTAAACTGGCCAATTATTATTAAAAATGTCCAAGGAAGCAAAATAAGGCCAAAAGAGGTCTTCTAATGCCCTAAACATTAGCCCACCCTAAAACAAATGTGGCATGCCTCTCAAATGATAAATAAAAATGTTAAAATACAATTATTTAATAGTTACAACTTCTTTAAAATATGAAAAATTATTATGACTTTTCAGCATACAGGATACAGCATATGTCGTCACTGGCATAAGATTGAGGAGGATGTAGCTTCATCTTATAAGTTTGCCAGGTCTAAGCAGGTGAAGGAAACTATGGCGACGATCAGGGATGGGCGAATTTGACCCGTTTCGCCAAAAATTATGCCAACGGCCATTAAAGTCTATGGGCGTCATTTCTGCGGCTAAAAAATTCGGCCATCTCTAGTAGCGATTGCTCGCCTGGGAGAAAATGCACCTGGCGAAAGCACAAGCAATGATCTCTTTCGCTAGTGAATTGTCCTGTACACCTGTTAGTAAATTGGCAGTGTTCCTGCGGATGGTATTTCTGGTGAATTTTTGGTAGTGATGGTCACTTCGCCTTTAAGTAAATCTGCCCCTTCGTTCACCACAGTAAAATGCCACAAACCAAAATTCTTTATCCATTTCTATTTTTAGAGGTATATTTCATCAAATGGTGAACTCTAACTTTAACTATTTATAAATACACATAGGAATGTACAGAGTGGTGGCATTTTATTGTGGTGAGCTCTAATATCACACTTTGATAAATCTGCCCCTCTGCATCTATTTCTTAGTCCGTGAATGTTGAATGAGAAGTCCTCTGTGAAATACAATCTTCTTCTAGTAGGACTCCACATGCTGACATTGACTTATCTTTGGTTCTACTCTGTGCTGATGTTATTAGTATGGAATCTAATCTGTGCCTTTTGTTCCCTTCAACAGCTCCTGAGTAGAAAAGCTAATGGAATCTATGCTACAGCTGATGATACTAAAATCTATATTTCCACTGATTTTCTAAACCCTTGCACACTTTTCATTCTCACACTACTACATTTATTGACTTCTGCTAAATGAATTGCTGTCTAGATTTGGAACCAGTATCTCAGCCTTAGCGCATCTTTGTAAATGTTTAAGCATCAGGGAGGTTGAGCAAAAAAATCTATCAAATCTAGCTAACTGTATTTTGAAATTTGATTGAAACTAAAAAATATAAAAAAAGATTCTGGTATTAACAACACTTCCTTTCCATATAAGGTATGGGACCCACTATCCAGGATACTTAGTTTTCCAGATAAGGGGTCTTTTAGTAAGGTGAATCATCTTAAATCTTCTAAAAAATATTTTAAAGATGCCTATTTATTAAATCTCAATTTATCCAATCACAGCCCTTACTTTTTCATGTTTGTTTTGCTCCTCAACTCTTTATACATTTGAATGTGGCTCACGGGTACAAAAGGTTGGGGACCCCTGCCCTAGGCAAACAGTGGAGCGAGGGGGGAAGTGGCCCATTGTGCATGATCGCCCCCAGGGGCCCCATAGGTGCAGCAAACACGTGTGTCTGCTGTTGCCTAGTGCAGCCTCCACTTCCTGCTCCCTCTAGCAACGCCGCCAGACCCGGCTCTAGCAGATGACACGTTTCTCAAGGGACTCCACTCCTGCTGTGTGCCTGGATGGATGGATCTGCTGCCTGCACACCCCAGGTTAGTGTAACACACACACAAAATACACAATCACACACTTTTTACAATAATACACACTTACATTTACACTTATACACAATCATACATTTTGGGGGGCTTTCACAAATTCACACTGCTCACACATGCAAACACTCATACAACAAAACGCAGTTATTTAGAGAAGCCTACCCTCACTCTACTTAGAGATGTCGCGAACTGTTCGCCGGCGAACTTGTTCGCGCGAACATCGGGTGTTCGCGCTCGCCGGAAGTTCGCGAACGTCGCGCGACGTTCGCCATTTTGGGTTCGCCATTGTTGGCGCTTTTTTTTGCCCTCTCACCCCAGACCAGCAGGTACATGGCAGCCAATCAGGAAGCTCTCCCCTGGACCACTCCCCTTCCCTATAAAAACCGAAGCCCTGCAGCGTTTTTTCACTCTGCCTGTGTGTGCTGAAGAGATAGTGTAGGGAGAGAGCTGCTGCCTGTTAGTGATTTCAGGGACAGTTGAAAGTTTGCTGGCTAGTAATCGTTTTGATACTGCTCTGTTATTGGAGGGACAGAAGTCTGCAGGGGTTTGAGGGACATTTTAGCTTAGGTAGCTTTGCTGGCTAGTAATCTACCTTCTACTGCAGTGCTCTGTATGTAGCTGCAGTGGGCAGCTGTCCTGCTTCTGATCTCATCTGCTGACTGCTGCAATAACAGTAGTCCTTGTAAGGACTGCTTTTATTTATTTTTTTGTTGTTTTACTACTACTACTACTACAACTACTATAAGAGCCCAGTGCTATTAGTCTAGCAGTGTTGGGGAGTGGGACTGGTGTGCTAATCTGCTGCTCCTAGTAGTTCAGCAGCACCAACTTTAATTTTTTTTTTTTAATATTCATTTTTTTTTATTTTACTTTTTTTTATTTTACTACCGCTGTAGTAGTGTATAAGTTGACCTTTTAGGCATTATTTGCCCTGTAGGCATTATTTGCACACTGTTTTCTTCAACCCGCCATCGAGCTGTGTGACCTTGTTCACATTCTGTCTAAATATCCATAATATTACCGTCTCCAGAAAAAACACCGGAGTCACTTTTTTCAAGCAGCCATAATATATTTTACGTAATCCGTATCCACCGCTGTAGTAGTGTATACGTTGGCCTTGTAGGCATTATTTGCACACTGTTTTCTTCAACCCGCCATCGAGCTGTGTGACCTTGTTCCCATTCTGTCTAAATATCCATAATATTACCGTCTCCAGAAAAAACACCGGAGTCACTTTTTTCAAGCAGCATTCATATATTTTACGTAATCCGTATCCACCGCTGTAGTAGTGTATACGTTGGCCTTGTAGGCATTATTTGCACACTGTTTTCTTCAACCCGCCATCGAGCTGTGTGACCTTGTTCCCATTCTGTCTAAATATCCATAATATTACCGTCTCCAGAAAAAACACCGGAGTCACTTTTTTCAAGCAGCATTCATATATTTTACGTAATCCGTATCCACCGCTGTAGTAGTGTATACGTTGGCCTTGTAGGCATTATTTGCACACTGTTTTCTTCAACCCGCCATCGAGCTGTGTGACCTTGTTCCCATTCTGTCTAAATATCCATAATATTACCGTCTCCAGAAAAAACACCGGAGTCACTTTTTTCAAGCAGCATTCATATATTTTACGTAATCCGTATCCACCGCTGTAGTAGTGTATACGTTGGCCTTGTAGGCATTATTTGCACACTGTTTTCTTCAACCCGCCATCGAGCTGTGTGACCTTGTTCCCATTCTGTCTAAATATCCATAATATTACCGTCTCCAGAAAAAACACCGGAGTCACTTTTTTCAAGCAGCATTCATATATTTTACGTAATCCGTATCCACCGCTGTAGTAGTGTATACGTTGGCCTTGTAGGCATTATTTGCACACTGTTTTCTTCAACCCGCCATCGAGCTGTGTGACCTTGTTCCCATTCTGTCTAAATATCCATAATATTACCGTCTCCAGAAAAAACACCGGAGTCACTTTTTTCAAGCAGCATTCATATATTTTACGTAATCCGTATCCACCGCTGTAGTAGTGTATACGTTGGCCTTGTAGGCATTATTTGCACACTGTTTTCTTCAACCCGCCATCGAGCTGTGTGACCTTGTTCCCATTCTGTCTAAATATCCATAATATTACCGTCTCCAGAAAAAACACCGGAGTCACTTTTTTCAAGCAGCATTCATATATTTTACGTAATCCGTATCCACCGCTGTAGTAGTGTATACGTTGGCCTTGTAGGCATTATTTGCACACTGTTTTCTTCAACCCGCCATCGAGCTGTGTGACCTTGTTCCCATTCTGTCTAAATATCCATAATATTACCGTCTCCAGAAAAAACACCGGAGTCACTTTTTTCAAGCAGCATTCATATATTTTACGTAATCCGTATCCACCGCTGTAGTAGTGTATACGTTGGCCTTGTAGGCATTATTTGCACACTGTTTTCTTCAACCCGCCATCGAGCTGTGTGACCTTGTTCCCATTCTGTCTAAATATCCATAATATTACCGTCTCCAGAAAAAACACCGGAGTCACTTTTTTCAAGCAGCCATAATATATTTTACGTAATCCGTATCCACCGCTGTAGTAGTGTATACGTTGACCTTGTAGGCATTATTTGCACACTGTTTTCTTCAACCCGCCATCGAGCTGTGTGACCTTGTTCACATTTTGTCTAAATATTGATAATATTATCGTCTCTAGAAAAACCACTTGAGTTACTTTTTTTCAAGCAGCATTCATATATTTTACGTAATCCGTATCCACCGCTGTAGTAGTGTATACGTTGACTTTGTAGGCATTATTTGCACAGTGTTTTCTTCAACCCGCCATCTAGCTGTGTGTATTATCGTTTCCAGAAAAACCAACTGAGTTTTTGTTGTTGTTGTTGTTTTTTTAAAAATAATGCCAGGCAAAGGCAGGCCGCCACGCAGAGGCCGTGCTAGGGGCCGTGCTGCTATGCAATCCTGTGGCCCTAGCAAATTGCCCAGTTTTAAAAAGCCAATGACCCTGAACTCCCAAAATGCTGAAGAGGTAGTTGACTGGCTTACACAGCACACCCCATCCTCTACCGTTTCTAACTTTACCACAACATCCTCCTCATCCTCCACTGCTATGGCCACCCCACGTAACACTTCCTCCACCACCGGTGCCCCTTCTTCACTGGGGTCAGAGGAGTTATTTTCCAATGAGTTTCTTGAACTGAGTAATGCGCAACCATTATTGCCAGAAGAAGATGAAGGAGATGAGGACCTTACACCAGATTTAATTCTGGCAGAGAACACGATAGAGATGGACATAATGAGTGATGAGGAGGAGGTCCCCGCTGCTGCTTCCTTCTGTGATGTGTCAGAAGAAATTGATGCATCTGAGGAGAATGATGATGAGGAGATTGATGTTTTGTGGGTGCCTAGTAGAAGAGAGCAAGAGGAGGGTAGTTCAGATGGAGAGACGGAGAGTCAGAGAGGCAGTAGGAGAATAAGACTTAGAAGAAGCAGGGAGGACAGCCCGCAGGGATCAGTAGGGCAACAACATGTATCGGCACCTGTGTTCAGCCGGCCAACGCACCCGCCATTGCCGCCAATACCGCCAACTCCGCCAACTTCTACTGTTACCGCCAGATCGCACACTTCCAAAAAGTCAGCAGTGTGGGATTTTTTTAATGTGTGTGCCTCTGACAAAAGCATTGTAATTTGCAATGAGTGCAGTCAGAAACTGAGCCTTGGTAAGCCCAACAGCCACATAGGTACAACTTCTATGCGAAGGCACATGAGCGGCAAGCACAAAGCACTTTGGGAGCAACACCTCAAAGGCAACAGGCAAACTAAAAGCCACACTCCTTCTGGTCCAGCATCTTACTGCTCTACCTCTGCTCTCCTTGACCCGTCTGAACCACCCTCCACTCCGCCTTCCACCTTGACCACCTGTTCCCATTCCCAGTCATCTGCCACCAGCCAAGTTTCTGTGAAGGCCATGTTTGAGCGTAAGAAGCCAATGTCTGACTGTCACCCCCTTGCCCGGCGTCTGACAGCTGGCTTGTCTGCACTCTTAGCCCGCCAGCTTTTACCATACCAGCTGGTGGACTCTGAGGCCTTCCGCAAATTTGTAGCAATTGGGACACCGCAGTGGAAGGTACCCAGCCGCAATTTTTTTTCTAAAAAGGGAATACCACACCTGTACCAACATGTGCAGAGCCAAGTTACCGCATCTCTGTCACTTAGTGTTGGGCCAAAGGTCCATATGACTACTGACGCATGGTCCTCCAAGCATGGTCAGGGCAGGTATGTCACCTACACTGCCCACTGGGTGAACTTGGTAATGGCTGGGAAGCAGGGAATGGGTAGCTCAACAACAACAGTGGAGTTGGTGTCACCGCCACGGATTGCACGCGGTTCTGCCACCACCTCTACTCCTCCATCGCTCTCTACCTCGTCTTCTTCTTCTTCTTACTCTGCTGCTGGGTCCTCCTTCTCCTCCTCCACACCTGTGCACCCCCAGCTCCCCCTAGGCTATTCGACGTGCCAGGTACGCCGTTGTCACGCTGTCTTGGGGATGACGTGCCTGGAAAGCAAAAACCATACCGGATCTGTACTCCTGTCATCTCTGCAGTCACAGGCCGATCGGTGGCTGACCCCACACCAACTGCAGATCGGAAAAGTGGTGTGTGACAATGGAAGCAATCTGTTGGCAGCGTTGAGACTAGGCAATTTAACACATGTGCCCTGCATGGCACATGTGTTAAATTTAATAGTCCAACGTTTTGTCTCCAAGTACCCAGGATTCCAGGACGTTCTCACCCAGTCCAGAAAGGTGTCGGCCCATTTCAGACGTTCCTACACAGCCATGGCACGCCTTGCTGACATTCAGCAGCGCTACAACATGCCAGTCAGGCGTTTGATTTCTGACAGCCAGACTCGCTGGAATTCAACGCTCCTTATGTTGGAACGTCTGCTGCAACAACAAAGGGCCGTCAACGAGTACCTTTTTGAACTGGGTGGTAGGACTGGATCTGCACAGCTGGGGATTTTTTTCCCCCGTTACTGGGTGCTTATGCGCGATGCCTGCAGGCTCATGCGACCTTTTGAAGAGGTGACAAATATGGTCAGTCGCACCGAAGGCACCATCAGCGACCTAATACCCTTCGCTTTCTTCCTGGAGCGTGCCGTGCGACGAGTGACAGATGAGGCTGTAGACCAGCGTGACGAGGAGCTGGAAGCGCACGATTTCTGGTCGGAATCACCAGAACGAACCCAGGCACCTGCTGCAACGCAGGGAGAGGTGCCAGAAGTGGAGTCAGAGGAGGAAGGTGGCTTTGTGGAGGAGGAGGACCAACAGGAGCAGGCTTCCCAGGGGGCTAGTGGTGACCTTTTGGGGACCCCTGGTCTTGTACGTGGCTGGGGGGAGGAGACCGTGGATGATGCAGTCCTTGATAATGAGGAAGCGGAGATGGATAGCTCTGCATCCAACCTTGTGAGAATGGGGTCTTTCATGCTGTCATGCCTGTTGAAGGACCCCCGTATCAAGAGGCTTAAGGAGAAGGACCTGTACTGGGTCGCAACGCTACTAGACCCTCGGTACAAGCATAAAGTGTCAGAAATGTTACCAACATACCACAAGTCCGAAAAGATGCGGCATTTACAAACCAGCCTGCAAAACATGTTGTACAATGCTTTTAAGGGTGATGTCACTTCAGGAACTCATCAACATTCCAGGGGCAGAGGTGCCAGTAATCCTGCCACGAGCACACCTGCAAGGACAAAGCCCTTTGGCCAGTCTGTAACGTCAGACATGCAAATGTTTTTCTGTCCAAGGCAGCGCCACAACCCTTCTGGATCCACCCTCAAAGAACGCCTCGACCGGCAGGTAGCGGACTACCTGGCATTAACTGCAGATATCGACACTCTGAGGAGCGATGAACCCCTGGACTACTGGGTGCGCAGGCTTGATCTGTGGCCAGAGCTGTCACAATTTGCCATGAACCTCTTGTCTTGCCCAGCCTCAAGTGTGCTCTCAGAAAGGACCTTCAGTGCAGCAGGAGGGATTGTAACTGAGAAGAGAACTCGCCTAGGTCACAAAAGTGTCGATTACCTGACCTTTATTAAAATGAATGAGGGGTGGATCTCGGAGGGTTACTGCACGCCGGAAGACTTGTTCTGACTTCTATGCAGCTGTCCTTCTCTTCAAGCCTCATGACTCCACACACAGCTGTCCTTTAGCGTCCTCCTCCTCCCTCCGCCACCGTTACAAACTAGGGTGCAAACCCTACTGGTTTAATTTTTTCTGGCCTCTGTGCTTCAGTGGCTGCGACCAAAAAAATGCCTATTTTCTGCATTTATATGACATAATTTTTCTGGCCTCTGTGCTTCAGTGGCTGCAACCAAAAAAATTTATATTTTCAGCATTTATATGGCATAATTTTTCTGTCAACTGTGCTTCAGTGGCTGCGACCAAACAAATGCATATTTTCAGCATTTATATGGCATAATTTTTCTGGCCTCTGTGCTTCAGTGGCTGCAACCAAAAAAATTACTATTTTCAGCATTTATATGGCATAATTTTTCTGGCAACTGTGCTTCAGTGGCTGCGACCAAAAAAATGCATATTTTCTGCATTTATATGGCATAATTTTTCTGGCCTCTGTGCTTCAGTGGCTGCAACCAAAAAAATTTATATTTTCAGCATTTATATGGCATAATTTTTCTGTCAACTGTGCTTCAGTGGCTGCGACCAAAAAAATGCATATTTTCTGCATTTATATGGCATCATTTTTCTGGCCTCTGTGCTTCAGTGGCTGCAACCAAAAAAATTTATATTTTCAGCATTTATATGGCATAATTTTTCTGGCAACTGTGCTTCAGTGGCTGCGACCAAAAAAATGACTATTTTCAGCATTTATATGGCATATTTTTTCTGGCCTCTGTGCTTCAGTGGCTGTGGCCAAAAAAACTGGGCAAACAATGCCTACAAGGTCAACGACGTTGACCTTGTAGGCATTGTTTGCCCAGTTTTTTTGGCCACAGCCACTGAAGCACAGAGGCCAGAAAAAATATGCCATATAAATGCTGAAAATAGTCATTTTTTGCCATACGTTGACTCAACGTATATGGCAAAAAATGACTATTTTCAGCATTTATGTGGCATATTTTTTCTGGCAACTGTGCTTCAGTGGCTGCAACCAAAAAAACTGGGCAAACAATGTCTACAAGGTCAACGTATGGCGAAAAATTACTATTTTCAGCATTTATATGGCATATTTTTTCTGGCAACTGTGCTTCAGTGGCTGCGTCCAAAAAAACTGGGCAAACAATGTCTACAAGGTCAACGTATGGCGAAAAATGACTATTTTCAGCATTTATATGGCATATTTTTTCTGGCAACTGTGCTTCAGTGGCTGCGTCCAAAAAAACTGGGCAAACAATGCCTACAAGGTCAACGTATGGCAGTTGTTTAAAGAGAACAGTAGATTACTAGCCAGCAAAGCTACCTAAGCTAAAATGTCCCTCAAATCCCTGCAGACTTCTGTCCCTCCAATACAGAGCAGTATCAAGCAGATTACTAGCCAGCAAACTTACTATCATCTGTCCCTGAAATCACTAACAGCTCTCCCCCTACACTATCTCTTCCAAGCACACACAGGCAGATTTTTCAGATACATTTTTGCCCTTGATCCCCCTCTGGCATGCCACTGTCCAGGTCGTTGCACCCTTTAAACAACTTTAAAATCATTTTTCTGGCCAGAAATGTCTTTTCTAGATGTTAAAGTTCGCCTTCCCATTGAAGTCTATGGGGTTCGCGAACCGTTCGCGAACCGCTCGCATTTTTGCGCAAGTTCGCGAATATGTTCGCGAACTTTTTTTCCGACGTTCGCTACATCCCTATACTTAACTACCAAATGCAATACCACATACAGTACTACATCTCTCACCCACTTAATTCTGATCTTGCCCACTCCCACACATTGTGTCTTATTCCCTTTAGATTATAAACTTTTTGCACAGGGCCTTCCTCACCTTTTGTACCGGTATTACTCCATATGTTTTATGTATGTAATTCATGTGTCTTAGTTACACATTTACTGCAAAATATGTTGGCGCTATATAAATACATGTTAATAATAATAACAACACGTTATGCATCAGTTGGGAGTCCACATCTGATCTCTATCTAATTAAGCCCCAGGGACTCGCCCCAGTTCTAAGGCAATCGCACTCAAAAATTCCTTTATCCAAAGATAATTGTCCCAAGGCTTTTCTCAGTAAAAAATGTTTTCTTTATTTAAATTAGCATTAAAAATTCAGATACAAACTCACCCCACCAGGCCTGGTGGGGTGAGTTTGTATCCGAATTTTTAATGCTAATTTAAATAAAGAAAAATTTTTTTACTGAGAAAAGCCTTGGGACAATTATCTTTGGATAAAGGAATTTTTGAATAATAATAACAACACACTATGCATTTTGCCAAGTGTATGCACAATTGTATAGCTTTTTTTAACTGGATCCTGTGTTTTTTTTTTTTGCCTGAAAAAAAATGTTTCACTGCGTACTGCACTGTGCAATACCTTTGGGGCAGATTTAATAAAGGGCGAAGTGGCAAATGCTGGTGACAATTCAACAGTGTTACTGCCCGCAATTTACTAACGGGCGCAGGCGCCAATTCATTAGCGAAAGAGATAGGCGCTAGCTCTCATTCACATTCACACTCTATCGCCAGTCAACAATTCGCTCTGGCGAATGGACGATACTCCGCAAATTCACTAAAATCCGTATTTTACTGAACGTTACCAGACTTGCCTTTGCCAGCTCAGACCAGGCAAAGTGCAATGGAGTGCAAAGATCTTCCTCAATCTTCTGTTCATATCATATTCTCAGCGCCGATCCTGGGGCTGCTGCCGTCCTCCCTCTCCCGCTCAGTGCTTAAAAATAAGCATCGGAGCGGGTCAGAAGGGGGTAGCATCGATAGTACATTGAGTGCAATTGGGCTCTTTGCAATGGCAGGAGCGGCCCTGCATATCCTGTGAGTCAAAAAAGCATCAATGTTCAAAAAATGCTGGTGTCTGCAAAGTGATAGCCTGCAAAAGTCCTAAAAAAATTTTTTTGGGTAACTGGTTTCCCCCATACATTTTCTAACATATGGAACATTAACTATACAGTGGGCTTATGTGTAGGGCAATATAACAACTCTATTGTCTTTATTAAGCTTTCCTGGACATGTGTAATTAACAGTGGAAATGTCCCCCTTGGTATGTTATGTTGGTGATATTCCATTTTTGGTGAATTTGGTGCATTTCTAGCCATTTTATTGTATTTTCAGTTCTGCGTAGGAGTTGCACTCTTGTTTCTGTCCGTAAAACCTATTTGACCAAGCTTAAAAACTTAAACTGTGATTCTGACTGCTTATTACACTAGGCGGAAAAAAAGCATTGATTTTAGTGGTTTTATTGAATTTTAATGATTTTATTGTAGTTTGCATTTTTTTTTTGCTACTTGTTTTTTGCCCATGGATATTTTGCCTGTTGTATATCTATTTTAGATTTACCACATTGTTTTGTAAATCTATGCATATTAGGCATCAAACTGCTCAGTAGACCCCTTGTGCTTATTTATGATGTATTATTTTGTACATTACAAAATGTGGGGCATATATGGGGTAAAATGCTAGAAATTGGAAGCTTTGAGGCGACTTTCAGCTATTTCATAAAAAATTAGAATTTTGGATTGTGACTCAGTAATATGTAGTAGAAAGCCACAGTTACCCATTTTAGATTTGGTTGAATGTGTACTTTCCAAAAATATATGATTTTGGGGGGGGGGTCAATGTATGTTTTTTGTTTTACCCTGCAAAAAGTGCAGTAAATGTGAAGATTATTTAGTAGCAAAAGTGATATTTGGGGCAGTTTGTATGCACTAACTTAATTTTGGGGTCTCTAAATGGCAGATACTTTGGTAATCGTATGCATAATGGGCATACAACTGTCCAGTAAACCCCTAGTATTCATATTTAGGATGTTATCTCTTGGTACCTAAAACTATGTGGGAGATAAGATGCTCGAAATTTAAAGCCTTGAGGTGATTTTCATGTATTTCATCAAAACCGACAATTTGATTAGATTTGGTTGAATGTGTACTTTACAAATATATATGATTTTGGTGGGTCAATGTATTTTTTTTACCCTGCAAAAAATGCAGTAATGTGTTTACAATTCAGTATCTGAAGTGACTTCTGGGACAATTTGTATGCAGTAACTTCATTTTGGGGTTTCTAAGCGCATAATCCTATGCACAATGGGCATCAAACTGTTCAGTGGACCCCTGTCATTCATATTTAGGATGGTTTTATTTGGGGCTTAATGCTATGTAGGAGTTACGCACCTGCAAAATGAACGTTTTGAGGTGATTTTTTTAAAAAAAAAATTCATACATTTTTATAGAAATCGCTAAGTTTAGAAAAGCTCTGATGTTTGGTACTTTGGAGTAGAAAGATGTGGTTACCCATTACAGTAGAAATTGTACTTTTCAAAAATATATGGTTTCCTGGGGTAAACATACTCTTCCAGGATTTTTTGGCTTTGGAATGTAAAGTATGCCATATGCTGGGTAGTGCTTTGAAAATTTGGTAATGTACTGCGGGGAGTTTTTTGATCTGTAGAAGTCAGAAATCTCCATGAAACTATAAATATCTGGTATTGGCACATTTGAGACACTTGCGGCTTTCCAAATAAGTTGAATTTTTGTGCCTAAAATAAAATAATTTCTGGTATAAATCCCTATATCATATATTATATCTGTCACTTGTTAACATAGCCATTTCTGTGATAACTACTGTAAATGTTATGTGGAGAGAAACACATTGGATTAGATTGATTAATTATACCTGCAATGGTGATTTGTATGGGAAATTGAAAGAATTACAATCTAAGTGCCTGAGCATCACAGTGTATATTATCTAGTTTTTCAGTACAGGTATAGGATCTGTTATCCAGAAACCTGTTATCCAGATATCTTCAAATTGTTGGAAGGCCATTTCTAATAGTCTCCATTATAATTAAAGAATTTTTAAAATCTATTTCTTTTTTTGCCTGTAAAAAAAAATAGTACCTTGTATTTGTTCCCAACCAAGATATAAGTAATACTTATTGGAGGTAAAACAATCCTATTGGGTTTATTTGTTGTTTAAATGATTTTTGAGTAGAGATCCAAATTACAGAAATCTAATATCAAGCAAAATCCCAGGTCCTGAGCATGCTGGACAATAGGTCCCATATCTGTATATAAAGACTACATCAACATTAAAGGGGAACTATTGCTAAAATTAAAATGTAATATAAGCCTTGGCATGCTGTACCGTTTCTGAAATAATCAAGTTTATCTTTACTATTCCTCTCAGCATCGGTTTTTCCTCATTCTCTCTTCATGCAGGAGTTGGGTGTCAGATATTAATTGACAGTTAGATCCAATATATATGTAGGGACCCACAAGTTTAAATGTGCCCTAAGGCTTTAATTCCCTTCACTTCCTCATTTCCCTAGTTGCTGGGCAGATTCCCATGTAGCTAGAGATATTTGCATAGATATGCTATTGGCCAGGAGGTGCTGTGACCATGTCCTGTCAAACTCTGGTATAGTGAGTGAGAAGGGGTGGATCTTCCTCTTTGGCTGCTGATCAAGCTGGGTGTACCCAGGGGAGCCTGGGTACAGCAAGGCCCAGAAAAGCCATGTGCCTAGAGGGACCGGGTCCTCTAGTGTCTAAGCCGGGGAGCAGGGACCCAGTGAATGAGGCTAGTAAGTAGCAGGGATATATCTGTAATAGACCCTCTAGGAGAGTGAGATAGAGAGTACAGATAACAAGAGCAGCTTGGCTCCAACTAGGAGGGATAGCAAGGAGGTAGCTCTCCTCTCAGGCAAGACTGGCCTGTAGATAGGGCCACAGCCTAATAGGGATTAGGTCTATTGAGTTCCCTGATCCCCTGTGTGAGGATCCAGGTGCTGCGCTCATGAGGGTGCCTCTATCCAGGGGGACACTATCACCTGAGGGAGTTCCACTGTGCTGTCTCTGGAGGAAATTCCCCGGCATCTACCTTGGGAGCTCTGTGTGAGCAGATGTGCCTGTATATTCTGCATCTACCTCTGTGTGATCGAGGTGTGCCTATATATTTCTGCCAATGCCTTTGTACCAATGTAAGTAAAACCTGTGGATCATTTGTCTTGGAAAAATAAAAGTTATTTTGTTATACTGCAAGAACCTCCTGGCACCCATTTTGTTATTGTTGTGGCACCGTAGCCTGAGAATTGTAGTTGCACTACACCTTTCCTGAAATCTTCCATTTAGCGAAGGCCCTAGCCTGGGGTGTTTGAGTCACATGTAACCCATGCTCTAAGCACTAGCTGGACATTAACCCCTTTTTGGTTTGCTTAGCCAAGTTAGTGTTACATATCTTATAGGGGGCTCCTTTTGTCTAGATGTATTAGAGCTCACTCTATATTGAAACAACCAGAAATCATGACTCTCTACATGCAGGATTTGTGTAAAAGATAGGTATTTTGTTGGATTTTTAATTGTACTGGAATCAGTTATTTGAGTGAGCTCTAATTCATCTGCTAGGAAAGGAAGCCCCCCTGTAAGATGTGTTGTTTCTTTATTCATTTCTGTCCTCTGAGTTTGACCCTTCAAACAATGTTAACTTGTTCATTAATGACTTAGGGGAGGGTATTGTATATAATGTATCAGTGTTTGCAGACAAAACTATCCAGCCCAATTAATTCCATCCAGGATGTGGCATCCTTGCAACATGATCTTGACAAACTGACAATCTGGGCAGCTAAGTGGTAAATGAGATTCAATGTTGATAAATGTAAAGTTATGCACCTGGGATGTAAAAATATCCAAGCCACTTATACCCTAAATAGGACTGCACTAGGCAAATCCATTATGGAAAAGCACATTGGAGTCCTTGTAGATGATAAATTCGGCTTTAGAAAGCAATTCCAGTCAGCAGCATCAAGGGCAAATAAGATATGACTATGAAGGATTTTCATTCATCCAGGTCATGGTATATCTAGTATAGGTAAATCTAAAACAACTGGACTTGCTGAGTAATCATTGAAGATGTTTCACTACTCATCCGAGCAGCTTCTTCAGTTCAACTGACTGGTGTGGGAAGTTCTTGGCATATAAACTCTTCCACTAATGCAATCACAATCCAAGATTATGTCCTGTAATACATAAGGACCTCATTATTTAAATCTGGGACAAGATGCACTTTGGACTCCTGGCCTGAATACTGTGTCCTGAAGTACGTCTCTGTGCTTTTGGAAGAGCTCTTGAAAAAGCTGTTCCTCACTCTCTATACTAATAACAGGATAATTGACATATAAAATATTAGTGTAATGCAGAGGTGTGGGTTTGGTATATATTTAGTTTAATACATGGTTCAGTATAGTCCATCTGGAGGAATAGATAACCTGTAACAAATATAAGTGACAAATATAAGGCTATATTTTACCATATAGTTAAGGCTCTTTAAAAAAAAATAAAAAAATAGAATCATAAGCAGAAACCTTGAGAGGGTTGGATATGTTGAATAAATTGTTCCATTGTTTTTAAGAACCACTGGTGCCCAAAGTTATTGAGAAAGAGTGAACTCTGTGTGCCTATACCAGTGTGGTGTCCCTTCCTCCATTTTATAAGCGTCTGTCATCTGAAGAGTCTAGTAATATTAGTGCTTACCAGGAGTTGCTGGGAGTTAGACCTCTTGCCCAGGTATTCTATAACAGTTTACCGTAACCAAGAAAACATTTGGTGGAATACCCCCATATACCTGTTACATTTTATTAACCCAAATTGATCAGCAATTTTTTTTCATCCATAATTATTCAAGAAATAGAATTTCAGTTTTGGATATATTGGTTAACATCTTGTAAACCCAAATAAAGTAATCTCTTAATCTCTTTTGTTCTTTACAAAGTACATAATCTTTTTAAATCTTTTCTTAAACACATTCTGCACATTCAAAGGACATAACAGAATAAACCCAGTAAGAGATCATCTCAATACTACTATTAAAGATCATTAAAATAAAATGTCAGAACAATACTATTTTCTGGAGTAAGAATGGGATGAGAAGAAACTGATTTCCTTGGATTTAAATAGGATACTTTTAAAATTATTAGGCTGCTGGTGAATTCTGTGAGTTGTATGCATTTCATAAAGTATGCAAGTTAAGGCCAAAATCAGCTTTCAGTATAAAAATGTTAGCATAATAAAACTGAGCTGTTATATGTTTCCATTACACTCAGATGTGTCTCGCTGTTTACCACAGCCGCCATCTGGGAGTGTTGTTCCAGCGAACCAGCAGAGCTGCCCTGGTGACTTCAGGGATTAAACTGTTACCTTATCTACCTGCAAGGATTATAAATAGGGCTGCCACACATCCAACTGCATCATAGGATGCAGTTATACCTTCACAAAGGGATACATCTGCATCTAGTGTTGCCCTCCACATCCACAAACAGAATCCATTTTTCAAGTTCAATGTTTAAAGGAAAACTATATCCCTGAACAACGTAGGTCTCTATAAAAATATATTGGATAACAGCTCATATGTAAAACCCTACTTTGTGTACAGATGGGTCATTTTCCTAGTTGAAGTTTCTGCAGGGACTGTGTTTGCCTAGTAGGCTAGCTGTTTGATTTTGATGTTAAAGGTTATGGTATCAAACCCCCTATTCCCATGTAGTTTTTGTAGTATTTATTACATTTATTTTACATTTTATGGCACATTAAGACCAATTATGTTATATTAAAGAAAATAATGAATGAAATAAAATTCCATTCATAAAAAATCAAGTTATATGGTGTCACTATATATTTTCAATACACAACTCCTTAATGTGTTATAACATGTAAATTTCACATTTCAATAATGATTAGAGAATTGGATAAAACTTGAGGAGGAAAAGAGGATTGAACTCTGTCTGCCTCTGTATTAATAAATGAGGGTATCTTCTTGACACAGTTTTTGACACAATGCATTTGGGCAGCAGTCGCAGAGCTTAAAAATCAAAATTAGTCCAGGCGTCACCTGGTGTGTGTTACCGGAATTGGGCCTATTTTAATTTTGAGTCTATCTTTTCTAAACGTTGGGCCATCGTGTTTCTCTGCACTCAATTTAACTTGATCAGTTACACATAATCCCTTCTCGCTTAATCTGTAAATAAACCATTTTTTTATAATAATTTACTTTTTAGTAGAATGTGCCAATGGGTAATCAAAAAAAAAAATGTTATTTTAAAAAATAAGGGCTGCACTGCACTCTGAATAGGGGTTACCTATGTCAGTAAATATTCCACAAATGAAACCAGAAGCTCACTACTTGAACAGATCAGAAGGAACACAGGAGAGAAAAAGGCTGACTCTCAGTAGTTCTGTGTAGAGTCCATGCTATCCTTCTTCTCTTCTTCCTGGAAAGATCTGCCCCACTTTCATTTTGGCTCCAACCCCTCCTTCAGAGAGGTCCCAAGGTCAGATGCACATCCCTTTGCTGATTAGTCAGGCTTTAGCTGATACCTGCCTCACTGCAGTACAAGCAGCAGCCATGTTTTTGGTTGTCCCAGATTTAAAGTCATGGGGTTATGCATATATTATATAGTGTTTAAATCATGAAATTATTGGTCAAATGTTGCTAGGATTTATTGCTTAGTAGAAAGCATTTACCTTCATAAGAGATATTTTTGTAGCTCTTTTCACCTCTGAAATAGAAAAGATCATTCACTAGCATCCAACGAGTTAGCCTACTATGCACAACATAAATGGTCAATTTACACATTGATAGAGATTCTGTTGCTCAGTCTAGACCTATAGAAATCCACTGTAATCGAAGTCAATTGAATTTGCAGCCTTACGCATGTAAGTGTAATTATAGCCGAATCAAAGGCAGAAGAAGCACAATGACTATTTATAGAAAAACGTTCATGTGCATTTCATATCTGAGGATCAATTAGCAAGTATTTAGGGATGATAATGGATATTCAAAATATCTTTAAAGATCTGTGATAATGAACCAAGAGCAATTTTATTCGTTAACAACTGTATCTAGGTTATGGATATATATTCTAGCTATTTTTGATCATTACCATATCCCTTGTGTTACAAAGTCTTTTAAAGTCTAATTAAATTGTACACTTAATGCTGCAAAATCAAATAATAATAACCATTCTCATATAGGCTATTACAGAGTAGTCTGATGTTTTCTTTAACGTTTTATTAGTTGAAGGGGAACTACCATAACAAATATCATACTAAACTGTAATGGATGCTTTAAAAAAAAGTCTGCTATTTTATTTGTGTACATATTTATGGGATGCTTAGCTCACCAGCAAATCATACAGAATGGAGTTCTGGAGAGTTAAATAGTGCCAAAAGGCGCTAAATAATAATTTTTTGGCTGGTCCTAGAATGTCTTTCCAAATAGAATATATATATATATATATATATATATATATATATATAAAGTAAGTCCGACCTGGTGCACTCACAACTGTCTAACGCATTGCCTAGGTGCTGGTCAAAATAATCATTCAAAGTATCAAAAACAGACCGCACTCCAAGGACTTTTCAAGTGTGAGAAAACTTGTATTTTATTTTCGACGTTTTCGACCTTCCTGAGGACGGCCCGAGTTATGGCGCCGAAACTTCGAAAATAAAATACAAGTTTTCTGTTCGGTCTGTTTTTGATACTTATATACTTATATATATATAACCAGCAAAGAGCCAGCACTCTCGAATAAAGTGTTTGTTTGCCTTATATCTCCATCCATCCAAAGAAGATCAGCACTCTTAAAAATATGAAAACGGTTTTATTGAAAATAACACAGTAACGTTTCGGCCCTGTCCAGTGCCTTTCTCAAAGTTAAATATATATATATATATATATATATATATATATATATATATATATATATATATATATATATATATATATATATATATATATATATACAATACAACAAGCCACCAATATATTTGTGAACTTGTTGTGAATTGTTTAGATTTTGCTTCGAATTTATCAATATGATATACAGAAGGGAAAGAGGAATGGAAATCTGAGAATAGTTGTTCCATATTAAACACTGGAGGAAGGCATTAGATGTTTGATTGGATCTGTTGAAGTCATTTAAAAATTTTAAAATTCCCACTCCATTTACTTAACCACCAATTGCATCCTTCAAATTTTAGTTATAAATTCCCATTTTAATTTATTAGTTTTTTTTGTTTCCAAACCTTGTATTTACATTACTACCATAACTTCCATCTTGTCATAATTCCATGGATCATCCACTTTCAAAGCTACTGGTAAAGGTCATTCAACTCTTGGTACATTTATTTCAATAAATAAAACCACAAAATATTCCACTCAATTGAAAAACATCATCATGGTGCTATTTGCTAAATATAAATTAATGGATTGTCAAGGAAAATGCAATATTACTGACGAAAAAAAAACAAGGATTGATGACTTAAATATGGAAAAGGACATTCTCCTGTTTCAAAACTTTCTTGATGATGGGTTTTCAAATTATGGAATTTGGAGTGGAAAGTATAGGGGACATACACGTAGACAGCTGTGGTTCCATAAGGGTGCAGCTTAAAGTGCTTGAGCTTGATCAGTTTTAATCTGAACCCATATAGCTAAAGTGTTTCTTCAGCAAGGCACCTCTGCTAGCACACAATGCAATTGATTATCACCATAAGTGAGCAGAAAAATCTGAAGAGACATCACAAGAGTTCTACTGAACTACTGAAATACACAGCTCATGGAGGCTCATTTGAAACACTGGACAAATTTGCACCTGGGCTACCAATCAGAGCTTTGCTTTCATTGCTCAACTTTGAGGTGGCTGGAAAAAGCCACTCTCTGGTTGCTATGGGTTACTGCCCAGGTGCAAATTTGCCCAGTGTTAAAAAAAGAGCCTCATGGTCTCCTAAGTGTCTGTTCATTATAAATATGCTATGCTATGTTCACATACTTAATTTCCTGTTTTTTCCTGAGAGAAAACATAATCTCAGAATCCTTCATTATGAGCCCTATTTATCAAAATTCTAATTTTGTAAGGTTTAGATTTTTTTCAACTTCGAATAAACTCACATAAAACGTAAACGTTTGCTTATTTACAAAAATATCCTGTTAAAAACTTCGATTGAATACAAACCTGAAAACTCAAAGTAAAACTGGAAAACTCGCTTTTAAAAAATGGCTTAAATTTTGCCTAGGACAAATACTACTGACTTCTGCATGAACTCACCAGCTTTTAGATTTTTACATTTGAGTTTCTGAAAATATCTAAATTTGTGAATTTTTATATTTATTCAATGAAAAATGTGTTAAGTATACAAAATTGCGCTGTTTGATATTAATTTAAAGGAGCAAGATCAAATATAAAAGAGATGTGAAAAACATGTAGGAAACCATATATTAAAGATTTTTTAAGTTATAACTGGCAAAAAATCAATTACATTTATTAACGTATTGAATGAAATCACACTTTGTCATATATTAATATCATTGGGTAATGCAATTTATTATGGTAGTATACGTTTCATCTTAAAAAGCAAACCATTTAAATCACTATTATAGACAGTTGCAGTGCATTCTATTGCTTGATGCCATTATAGAGATCATTTAACATACAGTATAACATATTATTTAACCTTATAAAAATGACTGTTGACTATGGCAAAAACAAAGTGATCAAAATGGTATTTACTTAGGGTTCACTTGCTAAGTAAGGAAAAGTACAGAAAAGACATACAGCACCCTATAGGTGGCGTTTTGCTCTGAGGTACAATTCATTGCACTCCTAAAATAAAGGGAAAGTAGTTATGCCTCACTCTATATGCAGTTCTGCTTGTGTGGATGACATATTGATATCCCTAATCTTAATGGGTAATTTAATAATTGGTTTTAAAATGACTTCCCTGTTTTTATCCAGCATTTATATCTGGGGCATTGATACACTTTGCACCTTGTACCAGATTAAAAGTGGGGCACAGGTGCAGAGCAGAGCACAGAAGGAAGCCCTGTCATTATGTGTTAATGACAGGGCTTATTTGCACATTGTGACCAGTGGCGGAACTACTGGGGGAGCAGGGGGTGCGAGCGGGCCAGGGCCTGCACCCCCTCAGGGCCCCCCGGCAGTCCGTGCGCCACTTAGAAATGCGGGCTAATGCGGCCGTACGGAGGGGGGTGGGGCCCGGCTGCACGTCACGCACCAGGGCCTGCCCCCCTCAACAAACGCTACTGATTGTGACTGTGGGGCTCTCTACCCTGACCATCTAAATGACAGGATAGATGTAAAAAACTGCACACACAAAAATAATTAAACCAAATCATTAAAGAAATTTCATTGCAAAAACTGGAATATTTTATTAAGATGGGGCACCATCTTGCCATGATGGAGAATACACATCTTCTCTAGTTTTCAAAGTGAGATATTATTTAAATATATTACACTAGTAAACCTCAGTGCTTTCTCTACAAGTTGAATGTCTAATCATGAAGTGTCCACAACCACAACACAAGAGACCAGTTTGGTACCCTAATCACAACACTGGACAGCTGATTTAAAAGTCAACCTCTTCTTTGATGTGACAATACTTTGCATTTAGTAGCTGTTGGGTCTGTGAGCTAGAAGTGCTCCACAAGTATACAGGTGCTTAGTGGACTAAACAGTTTTTCTTGTTACAAACATGCTGTTGAGTCTTCTCCACTAATTTTTTCTTATTGTTCTTATTGTTTATTTTGCTATTGAGAAACCTCACAAGGCTATGAGCGGCCACTACTCTAATTTCTATAATTCCATAATTTCTTAATAATATGAAGTTGCCTTCAGTCCTGAATCCTGTTTCTATTGTGCAGTTGAAAATTGCAGTGATAGAATATTTACCCAGGCATACCAACATTAATTTGGTATCGTACTACCATCTTTAAAACCTCTCAAACTGTAGACTATATACAAATTATCTTAAAAAATAAGTAGTCACTTTATTTTCAAAATAATCTTAATGAGGTTGTATAAAACTCTTAACAAAACTTATTGTAGAATTATTTAGAGTTGATTTCTGATTATTAAAATTATAGTAACTGAAAATGGGTTTATACATTTAAAAAAATAGCTTGATTTATTATGTTGTCTATGGCATATGCTTGTTATTAATTACCTACATTTTTTAATCCATAATTTAATGCAATTTCTCAAGTCTATGGCACCTATATAAGTGCCTCTTTTAATCTTTCATATAATACGACTGAAGTCTCTTCCTCTGCTTGTGTCCTTTATTCCTTATAGCTGCATCCCTGCAGTTTGCAGAATTACATTTAAAAATACAAAAACACATTCAAAATCTTGCTTTCACTATGGAAGTATCCACAGCTAACAAGCCTTTTATTGCATCTTTCATACTAAAGACATTTCAGTATAATATAGTTAATTGTATTATTCTATGTTTTACTTTTGTTTTGGGATTTGCCTAAAATAACATGCTTTGATTTAGTAAGACTGAAAGGCATTGCTCTGTATTTGTTGCTATTTTACTGCAGTCTTTGCTACATGCTATAATAAAATACTTGAAAAACTTAAAAACCTGCTAGAGTTAAATACTGTTTCTCTGTACATGGTTTTCTCTCAAAATTGCATTTGTAATATTTCAAAAAAAAATAAATCAAACCTTATTTTAGATATTGCTTCCATTTTTTTCCATTACTAAATAGTTTTAAAGAAAAATGTAACCAATAAGCCATGACATGAACCAAGGTGGATGTATAGAATCAGTGTAATGATTTGAACTCCTGGGTGAGATTATGATGACAATAAAAACAGCTACCAACAATATGTGGGAGCATACCTATTGGTGGAAAATGAAGCATGAAACATTTGTAAGTTCTAATAGAGCACATATACCTGTATTTATCCACATTTCCATCAAATCAATCATTTTAAAACTAGAGTTTTTGGCACGACTATATTTACCATAAAAATATGTTTAAACTAACTCAAGGAATAGGAATAGATTACATTGCTCACTTCTTCCTTTTTTCTAGCAGTAGATAAAGCTGAAAAAGGTATATTTGGTGTTCTAAAGGGGGCGGAGCGTCAACCTAGTTAAGGAAGTGACTGATTTTTGCAGCAGGGTTCAGCTTCTATTGTAGAAAGTATATCAAACCCAATGTCGGGAGTTATGCCAGTTTATGGATGTTGTTTAGATTTGTTTCAGGGATTTAAAAATAAAAAGGTATACCTTTAAATAATAGCATTAGCTTATTAAAATAAACACCTAGGGGCAGATTTATCAAGGGTCGAATTTAGAAGTGGAAAAAACTTCGACATTCGACTATCGAATTGGATTACTACAACTTCGAATGTCGAAGTTGAAGTTTTTTTGTATAGAATTTGTCCGTTTTCGGTCAAAGGAAAATCGTTCGATCGTATGATAAAAATCCTTCGAATCGAATGATTTCATCGATCGAATCGAACGATTTCATCGATCGATCGAAAGATTTTCCTTTCACTTCTAAAGACTTAGCCAAATGTTGGCTATGGGTTCTAGGAGGTCCCCATAGGCTAACATAGCAATTCGGCATGTTTAAGATGGTGAAGTGTTGAAGTCAAACTTTTTTAATGAGACGGTACTTTGATTTTCGAAGTCAAACTTTTTTACTTCGAATCGAAGTCGAATTTAGGCCTATTCGATGGTCGAAGTACCCAAAAATTTTTTGAAATTCAAAGTTTTTAACTTCAAAAATTCACTTCAACCCTTGGTAAATCTGCCCCTTAGACATTTAAAAATACTCCTCATTTAAATGAGAAACAATACCAGTGCAAAACATGTCAAACATGGAACAATCAAAACAGTATATTCTATTATAAATGCAATATATTTGTTCTCCTTCAACACTAGGTTACATTTTAAAATGCCCTGGAATATAGACAATTCTGGCTTTATTGAGCTAGTTTAACTATCTTCTGAGAAAATGCTATGGTGTGCTATAGTACCCATTTATGGTAAGAGCTGTGGTACTTCATAAATTATATATAATAAAAATCAGTTTTGCAGCAGTGCATAAGGATTTCAGCAACATTTGCATTATTAACTAGTTTTAATAATCACAACCAGGAAATATTTATGAGAGTTTTCTTTCCATGAATAGGAAATAATGCTAGACTCCTCAAGCAAGACGTGAGTGTTCTTAAAACATCATGGAATTAAACTTTTCAACTCTTCAGTTTATACTTAGGGGCAAATTTACTTATGGTCGAATATCGAGGGTTTATTAACCCTCGATATTCGACTGTCGAAGTTAATCCTTCGACTTCGAATATCGAAGTCGAAGGATTTACCGCAATTTTTCTTCGTCCCAAAAAAGATTGCAAAGCCTATGGGGACCTTCCCCATAGGCTAACATTGACTTCGGTAGGTTTTAGGTGGCGAACTAGGAGGTCGAAGTTTTTTTTTTAAAGAGACAGTACTTCGACTATCGAATGGTCGAATAGTCGAACAATTTTTAGTTCGAATCGTTCGATTCAAAGTCGTAGTCGAAGGTCGAAGTAGCCCACTCGATGGTCGAAGTAGCTAAAAAAACATTCGAAATTCAACGTTTTTTTTTCTATTCTTTCACTCGAGCTAAGTAAATGGGCCCCTTAGAGTCAGAATATGGTAAATACCTTTAATCCCACTAGTTAATTGGTAAGAGACTGTCCCGTAAATAGTTGCTTAAACCAGCACGAGGCATTTCCTGGACCCAAAATCAGTTTTATTTTTGCAGTTAAAACTGACAGCTTAACATGTAATTGCAAAAATTCATTTTGTTATGCTGTATTGTGAGTAGAGATCTAGGGCCCCATTTACTAAGGGTCGAAGTGAATTTTCGAATGAAAAAAACTTCGTATTTCGAAGTAATTTTAGGGTATTTCGACCATTGAATAGGCGACTTCGATTCAAATTGAAAATACTTAACAAATTCGACCATTCTAAAATCGAAGTACAACACTTTGCCATCTTAAACCTGTCGAATTGCTATGTTAGCCGATGGGGACCTCCTAGAAACTATAGCCAACATTTGGCTACGTTTTGAGAAGTCGAAGAATTTTTTTGTAAAATCGTACAATTCGAAGTACGACCCTTGTTAAATCTGCCCCCCAATGTATTACTTTTTAACAGTTAATTGATTCCTACGATACAGTGTTTTAGAGCTTTCTCTCCGTTTTAATATGTAAATCGACTTATGGTATGTTGGATCCAAATTACAGAAAAAACCTTATCCAGAAAACCCCTAGATCCCAAGTAGTTTTTTGTGCTGTAAAATGTATCCTATAAGTGATTCAGAACATACCATTTATAACTTAAAGAGACACACTGGACAAGCAGCTGTTCCCTCCCTGCCCCCCCCCCACTAAAATGAACAGCCATACCTCCTTTCACCAGTTGCATCTCAACTTAACATAATATCTGCAATGTTGGAAAAAATGCAAGAAAGGGTAATGGAAGGGACTGTGGAGAAACAAAGAACTAGGATAGGACTGGGAGTCAAAATAGGCCCTGGCATTTCAAGTACACAGCCCCCCCCCAAAAGCACAATAAATATTGAATGTCTATGGTATCTTACAGCAGCCCCTTTGGCATTTGCCATAATTCACAATTTGGCAGTCTGGGCCTATGGGAAGAGAACAAGAGAGGAGAGGAATGGTGACTGGTTATAAAACAAAATGTAGGCAGGGCTATAAATGCCCCATGCCTACAACCACTGGCCACTTCACTCACACCAAAGTGGCCCCTTCTTATGTGGGGGGACATAATAAAGGTTTTAAATAGGTGAAGGGAAGGTAGTGTATTGTTTGATTTTTCACTCCAGATGAAGGTTTCTATGTGAGACCGAAGCATCGAGCAGTACACCTTTGCTTTTTTGCATTTACATTTTTTTGTTTGGCAAATCTTTAAATAATCAATGAAAAAAGGGTGTGACCGTGTGTCTCAGATCCACTAATAATGCCTGTGCCATCTTTATATGCAGAGTATGTATAATTATCTGTGTACAAACAAACATGATGAATATGGTACATAACTTTAACTGACTTTTTATCTGACTGAAATTATCACCTTTGCTCTGTAAGTTTCTGAACGATAAAGCTATGGCTAATCATTGGCAATCTATTTTTGGAGCAAAATATTTCTGTAAATAGACAGCTGCCATTCTATCGCTCCTTCTCTAAAGAACAACAGGAAATACTGCCTGTTATTAAGTCAGATTTCTTACTTTAGAAAGAATAGCTTTCTTGATTTAACTTCCAGTCCAAAAATAGAAATGTCACCATAATTTCTTGTTCTTTGCATGTGACTGGCTGTGCAATTCATTCATGGTTGAGTTCATGCAAAGATTTAAAAGAAATCTTGTTAAATCAGAATAAAGCACAGTATACATTTGTTGAAATGCTTATAAAATCTTTAAGGTAATATAGGTATAATACCGTATAATACTAGTCCTCCTGTCTAGCCCCAACAATTCAATTACATAAAATTGAACAGTTCCCAATGTACAGGTATTGGACCTATTATCCAGAATCATCAGGACTTGGGCTTTCCACCTTAAGACTACTAGAAAATCATGTAAACATTAAATAAACCCAATAGGCTGGTTTTACTTCCAATAAGGATTAATTATATCTTAGTTGGGATCAAGTACAAGCAACTGTTTTCTTACTACATAGAAAAAGGAAATCATTTTTAAAATTTTGGATTATTTGATTATAATGGGGTCTATGGGAGACGGCCTTTCCGTAATTTGGAACTTTCTGGATAATGGGTGTGCAAATGACATTATTTCCAGGCATGTGGCATTAACAGCATTAGCATCTGTTTCAGCTATTTGCACAATACATCAGCGTGTGCGATGCACTCAATTTATCAGCGCAGGCTGAAGGGGTGCATTGATAGTTGCCTCAAATTGCAGGGATACAAGTATCCCAGTGAATATACACTTATCGTTGTGTGCTAATTAAAAAAAATAAAATAAACAATTTTAGCACTTGCGCTTGTGTATGTGTAATTGTAACACGACATCTTCTCCACTGTATAACGTTAATTTGGCCACCAGTTACTAGTGGGTCCTGGTCAAATGACCCTTTTAAATAAAATAAAATATCCCACCTTTAAAGATTGTGTAATTTTTTGAAAAAAGTTACAAAGGTTTCTCTTTTTTTATTCTTTCTGTTCTGTGTAACTAAAGTTTTTTTTATCTGCAACCACCTAGTATCAGTGTTCCATATGTTGTTCAGATATATTATGTCATATGGTTCAGCCCAGTAATGACCATCTTACATGTTTATTATACAGACAGACATCTTTAAAATAAAATAACAATGCACTTTCGTATATACACACAATGGTAAAAACGTGGTATTATTTGTGGTTCGTCTATTTGTAATACATTTAGTAAAAAACTGGTAGCCACAGGCCATAAAACATATATAGAATTCAATAAATGTAGGGATTTCTTTTTTTTTTTTTTTTTTTACAATTCCATTAAAAACATTTTGAAAGCATAACCAGCTTACATATAGTTAATATAAATCTGCATCAGATGGAACAGGGAGCAGCATGGCATTTCCACATTTACTTGTTTCCCTGGCAACCCACATCATTGCTTGAACTCACCACCAGAATTTTCACATTTCTTTCAAATATTAGATGGCAGATTAAGTAACTTACAAAAACAGATCTTAGACTTGGCATGATCATGCTTATCATGTGAGAAATCCTACTTTTAATTAGGGTAGTCATTTAAAATCTAATTTATCATATTTAAAAACATTTTTTTTCTGAGCTATAGAAATGAAACAAAATGAAACAGTGAAACAAATCATTTTGTATAAGGTAATTTATGAGTTATAAAATACTGTAATAGGTGAATGCAATAAGCAGCACATAAGAGCAACCTGTTTTATTATAGTGCAAACTCCTAGAAAACAGCTGGTGCTTCTGGGTAAGAGAGAGGTATAGCATGGCACAGAAAAAGGAAATAGCCAAGCAGATGAGCTTCAAAGGGGCATATATACGACTGAAGGGTTTTAATGTATATGTCTATAGCCCTGCCATGTGATGCAATTATGCCATAAGTACAACTTGCAGTCTCAAAACGTCACCAGTTTAATTATGATATTTCATGAAATGATATTAGACATTATTAAATTCACTGTATATTTTTATATTGACATTTAAGGGCACATTTACCTAGGGTCGAATATCGAGGGTTAATTTCTTCGACTTCGAATATCGAAGTCGAAGGATTTAGCACTATTCCTATGATCGAACGATCGAAAGGAATAATCGTTCGATAGAACGATTAAATCCTTCGAATCAAACGATTCGAAGGATTTTAATCCATCGATCGAAGGATATTCCTTCGATCAGGAAATTGTTAGGAAGCCTATGGGGACCTTCCCCATAGGCTAACATTGGCCTCGGTAGGTTTTAGGTGGCGAACTAGGGGGTCGAAGAATTTTTTAAAGAGACAGTACTTCGACTATCGAATGGTCGAATGGTCGAATAGTCGAACGATTTTTAGTTTGAATCGTTCGATTCGAAGTCGAAGGTCGTAGTCGAAGGTCGAAGTAGCCCATTCGATGGTCGAAGTAGCCATATTCAACCATTCGAAATTCGAACTATTTTTCCTCTATTCCTTCACTCGAGCTAAGTGAAGGGGCCCCCTATTGTCACATACTGTATTTAAGGGATTATCAGAATGTTCTTGTCTTTTCATTATAGTGTAAGTAAGGACTGATCTGTTTATTTTGTTTCTCTAGATTTTGATTTCTCATTCTCTCGGCACCTTCAGAAATAAGGACTGCAATCATGTGATGGACAGGTGGGTCTGTGGGACTGATTCCTTATCCTGTAAACTCCTCCACTGATTGCATTTGGAACATTAAGCAAGCAAGTTGGCACTTCCCATCGTTGATGTATTAATACAGTGCTAAAAAGAGAACAACATTTCCTGTGAGCAGATCAACAGGAAGGAAAGTAGCAGTAAGGGCACCAAAAAATGACTTTATCCAAAGCTTTTTAGATGGCCGGATTACCATATAAATAGTAGCTGGCTAACTTATATAATACAGAAGTATTTTAATACAAAAGTTTATATGAGGGGTGCAACTACTTTTCATTAACCCAGCAAGTGTGGACATAACTACTCTTCTAAAGTATATTTCACTTTAATGTTAACTTTTCATGTGATATAAAATATCCTATTCTTTCCTTCTTTTCTTGCCTCTTTCCACCTTTCAAATGTGTTTTTGTATTACTTGCCTTTCTATCAGGCCATCTTCTATTCATATCCCAGTTTCTCATTCAAATCACTGCCTGGCTACTAATATAAATTAGTCCTTAGTAACCGTATAGCTGCTAAAATTCCAAACTATAGAGCTGCTGAACAAAAATCTAAATAGTTAAAAAACATCAAAAAGAAATAAATGAAGACCAACTGTACATTGTCTCAGCGAATCACTGTCTAGATCACACTTAGGGGAATAATTATTATGCTGTGTAAAAAAACAGCAGGATAATACACCAAACATTGGCAGGCTTTGCTGTTAAAAAAATGACATAACATTTGTGACCTCAGGTGGAAGTAATATAAAACCAGCAAATCTGGCGTTCGCATAGCTTAAAATTACACGCATTATACACAGCTTTTTTTACATTGTTTATTTTACTAAGAGACATTAAGCTGTTTCTGCACTGCTGCTGAACTATTACAGGAGCTGAGTGAAGAGGCTTTTTTCTCAAAAGTAAAATATATTTGTATCTAAATAAAATGGTCTTTAAAAAGTTCTGTACATTTAAGGAGACATTTTTTGGCAGTAGTTAATTAAAATGTATGTAACAATACTTTGTTCTCATAAAGTACTTTTAGTGCAAATGTTCAATAATTTATAAATCTTCTGAGATTAAAGATGAGCAGTTTATATATAACTGACATATAGCTGCAGACATACTGAAAATACCACACTTTTAAACTCTAGAGTCCCAGCTATTAAAAGCTCTGGTATTCCATTCTTTCCCTTCTTATATTTCTGTCTTGAATTCCTAATGTGATTATTAAAGAGGAAAACAGCCAAGTCAGACTTTCTTAGGAGCAGTTTAACATTTGACTCCTTAGTGCATGTAAAATGATTTCTTTCAATGCACACTGCAAATCTTAAAATACTGGTTCTTGGCAAAATATGTAATCATTTACTGTATTTTTGATAAACTCCAAATAAGAGCTGAGTTATATCCTGTTCTCAAATGATCGGATGTAAGGTTTGTAAAATGTATTTTGTGTTAAAGATAATCCCATTTAACAGACCATGTACTAGAAATGTTTTGTACCTTTATTTAACAAGAAATTATTGAAAAAGTGGTGAACAATACAATAAGGGCACATTTACCTAGGGTCGAATATCGAGGGTTAATTAACCCTCGATATTCGACTGCCGAATTGAAATCCTTCGACTTCGAATATCGAAGTCAAAGATTTAGCGCAATTCGTTTGATCGAACGATCAAAGGATTTTAATCCAACGATCAAAGGGTTTTAATCGATTGATCGAAGGATTATCCTTCGATGAGAAAAACCTTGGAAAGCCTATGGGGACCTTCCCCATAGGCTAACATTGGCCTCGGTAGGTTTTAGGTCGCAAACTAGGGGGTGGAAGAAGTTTTTAAAGAGACGGTAATTCGATTATCGAATGGTCGAATATTCGAACGATTTTTAGTTTGAATCGGTCGATTCGAAGTCGAAAGGTTGAAGTAGCCAATTCGATGGTCGAAGTAGCCAAAAAAACCATTTGAAAATCAAAGTTTTTTTCCTCTATTTTCCTCTATTCCTTCACTCGAGCTTAATGAATGGGCCCGCAAAAGTGGTTTTATTTTACACCTCTTTTTTCTCCATTTTATGAAGTCATGAAGTATCCTATACATAAAAGAAAAATAAAATTAGGTCATCAGGAGCCTGGAATCAAAACAGTAAACTGTATCCTTACAAGCTCCTGCTTTTATCTTGTGCATAGGCAGCAAAAGATGGTTTTGGCGGGGGGGGGAAGAATATATGCTGAACATTTTGACCATGCCCCATGTTGCCCACTCCCTTTGGACTCCACCCACATGTGCTTTCACTGAATTTTCAGGAAAATCAAACCATAGTAGTGAGGACAAAATTTGCTTAAAGTCTTGCACTGCAGGAAGGGTAGGGAAGAGCTGTGAATGCTGCACTGCAAGCACATTATGGGGAAAAGGGGGAAAAAGATTCTGGAACCTAAAGTACATTACATACAGAGACTGTGAGGTACTCAAAAGACATACAAAGGAGCAGTAGGTACTGATACATAGACAAGGTTTAAAAAGTGAACTTAATAAGCTGTGAAATAATAATGGGTCCAAATGAGCTAGAAATTTGTATCCAGTGGGTTGAAGTCACTTAGGTTTCAATGATGGAGTGGGCAAAAAAAATATCATATGCATATGTTTCCAACACTGGCACTTGCTCATGTACAAAGCAGCCTTATGATAATATCTTTAAATTAAATCAAATCAAAATCATTAAATGGCACGCAACTCTGTGTTTTCATATACATAACCATTTGTTAAACATCTTAGAAAATTTGGAAGGCCTCTACAAATCTATGAAAGTTTGGTGCATAAAGGGGTCATTTAAATTTAAAATGCAAAATTAACTTTTAGTATTATTTCATTGATATTCTGAGACAAATTGCAATTGGTCTTCATATTTTATTTTCTATGGTTTTTTCTTTACTTATTTACTGTAGCTTTTTGTTTAGCAGTTCTCCTGTTTGGTATTTGCAGCTATCTGGTTGCTAGAGGTGTATTTACCCTATAAACCAGGCAATGTTTTGCATAAAACATGGAAATATAAATAGAAAGTTAAGGAACAAATATAACAATAACATTGTATCCGCAGGGAGCAATAGTTTTTTTTGTTGTTTTCTGCTGAGGTCAGAAACCACCATTTTAAAGCTGAAAAAAGGTAGAAAGTGGCAAATAACTGAAACTGTTAAAAAAAATGTTATGTGAAAGTAATACTGTATAGATGATCTTCAAGTTTATATGCAGTTTTTAATTGTACAGAAAGAGAAAAAAATATTTTCCTACACTATTTTTTGCATTGTATGGGTAAAAGTTCTATTTAGAAAGGTCTATTAACATACTTGGCAAGAATACCTCTTTGTAGTTAAGTTTTTCTTGACAGTACAGTCTGTATTACTTAGAAAAGATGCAGTTGGTTTCTCTTATTCCACAAAGAACATTGCTTTCTGTGCATTTTTATGGGAAAATCAATGATGCGTATTATATCAGTGGAGAACTTAACTGAAGAATAAGCTTATGTTTTAAGGTTAGAGATTACATTTCAGAGTAAAAAAAAAACAAATAAAAAACAAAGAACAACAAAATATACTTGGTTTTTTGTAAGTGTAGCTAAAAGCATTTCTACATACAGTAAAATATATACAGGCTGAGTGTCAGATATGTGAATAATTGGCAGATCAACAGATAGTTGATGTCCTCTTGAGCAACTTTCTCACTTGAACCCATGCCATCACCACTACTCAAAACATGTGCTCCTGTCCTTACGCAAACCCTTACTCATATATTCAATTCCTCGCTAACTGCTAGGACTTTCCCCTGTATTCAAATAGGCCTGTCTCAATCCCATTCTGAAAAAGGCTACACTGGATGCATCCTGTCTCTCTCTTACTGCTAGCCTCTTAACGTCTGGAAAGTCTTGTCTTTTCTCGTGTTACTAACTTGCTCTGCACCCATAATCTGCTGGGCCCTATGAAGTCTAGCTTTCGGCCTGCACACTCCACTGAGACTGCCTTATGTAGAGTTGCAAATGATCTCCAGACTGCTAAAGCCAAAGAACATTACTCTATTCTCATTCTCCTGGACTTATCTTCTGTTTTTGATGTTGACCACTCTGTTCTAATGCAAATTCTCCATTCACTTGGTATCAGGGACCAAGCTGCACCCTGGTTCTATTCTGATTTTTCTGAACGTTCCTTCTTTGTTACTCTTGCTAACAAACCCTCTCCCCCAGTTCAGCTTAGTACCCCAGGGTTTTGTAACTCTTTTGTTCTCCTTGTACAATTTCTATTTAGGAGGCTTTTTATCTTCATTTAGCCTTAAATGATCTGTACACCAATAACATCCAGATACAGTATATGCAGACATCCATTCACTAACCACTAATGTTCAGACCAAGATTGCAAGCTGCCTACTAGCTACCTCCTCATGGATGAACCAGTGTCATCTCTAACTCAACCTGGCTAAAATGAAGCTCAGGGTTTTCCCACCTAAAGTTAGTTCATATACTCCTTTCACCATTACTATTGATGGTATGACCATTAACCCTGTTACTTCAGCATGCTAATCATAGTAATGCTACTGCCAAAACCTCCCTGTTTTCCTCCGCAACATAGCCAAGATAAGTCCCATTCTTTCACACAAAACAGGCAAAACACTAATCCACTCCTTTGTCCAATCCTGTTTAAGCTATTGCAACCTCCTAATAACCCCATGTGATCCCACCCTGACTCCCATCTCTCCCCCCCTCCAATCAACCTTAAACTCTGCTACTAGGATCTTCCTGCTCTCTCCTAAGTGGGAACCTGTTCAACCCCAATTAAAATTCTTACCATGATTTGCAAATGATAGCACATCAATTCCTTTTGCTACATTCAAAGCCCTTCACTCTGCTGCTCCTCACTACATTTCTTCACTTGTCTCGTATGTTCCTGGCAGTCTCCTCCACTCCTCTCAGAGCCAGTTTCTTTTCACAAAATCCACTGCCACCTCTCATCTTAGACCTCTCTATCTTTCTGCTCCTTACTTTTGGAATCTCATCCCTGAATTCCACCATAAGGAGTGCTCTCTCAATCTCTTCAAGAACAAAATAAGAGTCTACCATTTGGAGCACTAGAACATTAGTCTAATCCTTGTACCTATTGAACAATTCCTTTACATTGTATATTTTTCCCCTCCATTGTGTACCTGTATGTTAGTTACCTACCCACTTAGACTGTAAGTTCTATGGGGCAGGGACCTCCTTCCTACTTTGGGGCACATTTACTAAAGGGCGAAGTGACTAACGCTGGCGATGATTTGTCAGCGTGACGTCATTTCGTTACTTTGCCGATTTACTAACAGGCGCAGGTGTCACTTCGCTAGAGAAGGAGATAGATGCTAGCATTGCTTCCACTCTAACGCCAGGCGAATTTTCACTCTGGTGAATGGACGTAACTCCGCAAATTCACTAAGATGCGGATTTTACTGAATGTTACCTCTTTCGCCAGACTTGCCTTCGCCTGCTCAGACCAGGCAAAGTGCAATGTAGTGCGTAGGACTTCCTCAATTTTTAGTGGAAAAATCCCCAAAAAAAGTCCCAAAAAACCACAGATATCTTTTCCTTTTTTCAGAGTGATAGCCTGCAAAAGTCTTTAAAAATGTTTTTTGGGTAACCGGGTTCCCCCATACATTTTTAACATATGGAACATTGACTATACAGTGGGCTCATGTGTAGGGCATTATAACAACTATATTTTCTTTATTAAAGGGATACTGTCATGGGAAAAAAAAATTTTTACAAAATGAATCAGTTAATAGTGCTGCTCCAGCAGAATTCTGCACTGAAATCCATTTCTCAAAAGAGCAAACAGATTTTTTTATATTCAATTTTGAAATCTGACATGGGGCTAGACATTTTGTCAATTTCCCAGCTGCCCCTGGTCATGTTACTTGTGCCTGCACTTTAGGAGAGAAATGTTTTCTGGCAGGCTGCTGTTTTTCCTTCTCAATGTAACTGAATGTGTCTCAGTGGGACATGGGTTTTTACTATTGAGTGTTGTTCTTAGATCTACCAGGCAGCTGTTATCTTGTGTTAGGGAGCTGTTATCTGGTTACCTTCCCATTGTTCTTTTGTTTGGCTGCTGGGGGGCAAAATGGAGGGGGTGATATCACTCCAACTTGCAGTACAGCAGTAAAGAGTGATTGAAGTTTATCAGAGCACAAGTCACATGACTTGGGGCAGCTGGGAAATTGACAAAATGTCTAGCCCCATGTCAGATTTCAGAATTGAATATAAAAAAAATCTTTGCTCTTTTGAGAAATGGATTTCAGTGCAGAATTCTGCTGGAGCAGCACTATTAACTGATTCATTTTGGAAAAAAAAAATGTTTTCCCATGACAGTATCCCTTTAAGGTTCCCTGGACTTATGTAATGTAATGTATTTGCTGCAACATATACATCCCTTAAACGTTAGTTTCCCGTTATATGCAAATTAGCCTGAGCGTAGACCTCTAACGAAGTTGCGCTAGGCATAATTGAACTCTAGCGCATCTTCTCTTTGATTGCCGATGTAACACTAGTGAAAATTCCCCAGCGTTCGGCTCCCTGGATGCAACTTTGCATTTTAGTAAATTAGCGTTGTCTGAGTTTTCGACTGGCAAAATGTAGCGATGGGTGCGAAGCCGTCGCTGGCGAATTTTCGCAGGTTAGTAAATTTTCCTCCTTTGTCTCTTACCACACAGCACTTAAGTTCAATGTCCTTATATAAGCTCTGTGTACTGTGATTATTTATTGTATCTATTATGTGACTTGTCCTCCCTGTGTATACTTTTTAATACGTATATTGTATGGCACTGCAGCTCCTAAGCAGTGCTTTACAAATAAAGTTTTACATAAATAGTTTTTTAGGGATGGGCGAATTTGACCAGTTTCGTTTTGCCAAAAATTCACCGCCGGCGAAATGTCGCCGACGCCCATTAAAGTCTATGGGCGTCATTTCTGCTGCAAAACAAGGCGAAAAAAATCCACCCATCCCTAATAGTTTTCCATTATTCCTTTAAGTAACACAGATCATAGAATCTACAATCTACAATACATTCATATTTACGATGTTTTCTCCTGGTACCTAATGCTGTGTGGGAGATACAAACTTGTAAAGTGAATGTTTTGAGCTGATTTTTCAGAGTTTTCATAAATTCTTACAGAATCTACTTCAGACAAGTTTTGATGTTTGGTGCTTTGGAGTAGAAAGTCATGGTTACCCATTTTAGATTCAACAGAATGTGTACTTTTTCAAAATATATGGTTTCCTTGGGTAAACCTAATGTTCCAGGATTTTTTCTAAAGTATGCTATATTCTACTGTATTACTTTGGTAATTTACTGATGGGACTTTCAATCTCTATAAAACTATATATATCTAGTATTGGCATGTTCAAGACACACAGGGCTTTCCACAACAGTTGAATTTTTGTGTATAAAGTAAAATATTTTTCTGGTATAATTCCCTATATTAAAATTATTTTTTTTTTTGGTATTTAGAGCTCTAAATCTTGTTTCAGAAGTGTAAATTAACAAAAATAAAATCTTTAAAAAAAAATCTATTAAAATTTGTACTAAGTTCACTAAGGATTTCTATTCATCAAAATCAACAAATTATGGGAAAGGAGGACAAGTTGCTATTGTCTGTACTCTTATGTCTCCTCCAAAAGCTTAAAACCCTGAGTATACATTTAACTCACTTGCACACAAAGACAATAAGAAATGAAACAGACTTTATATTTGGAGAGGCAGATTTTACACAGTGTACCATAGGGTGAATGAAACAATAAGGGTCATTTACTTACCGCAGTGCAAATTATAGCTGATACATAAAATAATCACAGTCATGTATCCACATTATTGCAAATTGGATACTGAAAATGTTCAAAATCCGATTGCCATCATTTAGGGCACACTGCATCAAAATTATGTATATGCTATACTGTAGGTGTGTGTGTGTTGTGCATTTCAAGCAGGCCATTGTGGAAACTCTGGAGTTAACAAGCTGCCACGACTTTAAATAAATGCACTTGCCCAAAATTTAGAGTTGGGATAAAGACAGTGGTGCTGCCGGAAATTTAAATAAATTTACTTACACGAAATTTAGAGGTGGGATAAAGGCAGTGGTGCTGAGCACAACTATACTGTAGTTCAAGGAGCAGCTTCCGATGCAAGTACATTTAATGAATGGCAAACATTTGTGGCAAATGTATAGCTAAAACATTTTTAATCATAATGTGATAATAATCAAAGTGTCCTCCAAAATCCTAAATAAATATTTAATGAAAAAACAAATTATTTCCAGTCAATACAGTTCTGTAAAAGAGTAAAAAATGCAAGCAAAGAACAGCTCAAATTCTATTATGCACCTCAAACAAAGAATAAAAATCGATACAAGCATATTTCTGGAAGTGCTAAGCCACTTTCCATACTGAGCAGTATTGCCTCTTTAGGGGTGATTTACTTAAATCCAAAACATTTCTCACTATTTTCTTATAACTTCTTTGACCAAACTCCCATCCACATTTTTACCGTATTTATCAATTCATTTACTTAAGAAAATCTTGTGCACGAAAACAGAACAAAAAAAAAAGTGGTAAGTACAATCTTTTTGGATTTGATGCCCGAAAACCACAAATTAGTCAGATTATTGTACGAAACCCAGTGCAGATCATGATACTGTATTTTACAATTGAAAATGAGACATCTGCCATTGACTTTTATATGATCTTGGCAGGTTTGAGATGGAGTGCTTTTTTTATTCTGACTTTTAGCAGCCTCTGGGTTTAATAAATCGCAAAAAGTCAAGGTTTTTTTTTGTTCCGAAAAAAACCTGCTTTCCCCTTTCAAACTCCGACCAGAGGAAAAAGAATGGAATTTAATAAATAACCCTGTAAGACTCCAAGCCCGACTCTGCTTTTAAGCTTCATGACACATAAAAAAAATTTCTTGGTCAAATGTCTGCTTTATAATTCAGCAGAACTATCTATATTCAGGCAATATATATATGTATATATGCCACAACTGAAGTTGAAGGTCAACTTTGCAAAACACAAAAAGATGAATTTTCCATTCAGGCAAAAGTAAAGAATATATACCGTAGCATTCCAAATAAGAGGAACTTCTTTAACAAGGCGTACATTTCCATAGATTATGCAGCAGCATACGGTACATACAGTAATAAAAAAAGTAAAATTTTAAATTTTGCAGAGAACTACCATTATTTCCAAATGTTCTTAATATTTCAAGATAAAGATCACATCATTAGCTGAACACAGACAAACCTCATTCCTGATTTATTTCCATAGGATATTTACTTTGAAGCATATACATCTGTCAGTAGTATTTTAACCTTTTAACCTTTTAATCTCATATGACAATTTTTTGTTACCCTCAAGAAATCCCTTATTTCATACCTCCCAACTGTCCCTTTTTCGGAGGGACAGTCCCTCTTTTGACGGCTCAACCCGCAGTCCCTCATTTGTACTGGAAAGTCCCTCTTTTCTCTGCACTGAACAGCCAGAAAAAGCCCAGAACAGCTAACAGGTGCAAATAAGATACTTTGTAACAATTTTGAGACACAAAAACACAGTTTAGATAAGGAGAAATATTTTCAAACTTTCATAACCTGCCAAATTTTGTAAATGAACATGGTAATTAGGGGGTGTGGCCACAGAAAGGGGTGTGGTCCAAAAAATTGCTGCACTACGTGCGGGAAAAATTTTTTGTCCCTCTTTTTACTTCCAAAATGTTGGGAGGTATGTTATTTTATTCATTTTGGGCATCCAAAATCCGTTAGGGTTTATCTTTTGAAACTTACTTAATATTGGATAAATGATAACATGTTTGGAGTGCTTAAAGTGATAAACAGGACAATTATTCTCTAACTAGTGCTGCTCTGAATTTTTTTTTTGAATGGCATGGAGGAAGTAACACATACTAACTACTCTTACAAAAGGAGAGCAAATTGATCTACTGTACATGGTGCAAAGTACCTTTTCAAAAAGTAAAAATCAGCTGTTTCATTTGTCTGTAATAATTATTGAATGATACTTTATGCCTTTTAGAACTAAGTTTTGATATGTGCTTTGGCAATTTTTTGTTGTTTTGTCTATGCAATCTCAGTGGCTTAATAATGGAGACAGAAGACTGAGTGGCTGCTGGGGCCTAGAAGTACAGTGTGAATAGTGACAAACTTGACTATTGCACACTTTCAATGGATGGGTCTGGTGGGGCTTCTAAAAATATCTTGTTGTGAGACCTTTTAATTTTTAGTTGCACAACTTAATTATCTGAGACTCAGAACATATATAACATATATATAACATATATAACATTTATATAAGTAGTACCATTTTGTTTAAAAAAATATTAACTGAGCTTTCATTGTACTTTATTTAGATTTATTTAGATTTTATTACTAAACATCCTAAACCTAACATTTTCCTGCTGCAAACAACAAATCACTGCAGGTTCCTAACAGTAAGCATGAACTTTGTTGGTTACAACAAAGGAATTAATAAAATGAGGGGGGATTTGTCAGCCATTTACTTATGCTGGTCTAACTAAATTATAATACCTGGAAATTTGGTTCTTAAAGCTACCAGGAGCAGATTTTTGCCACCCCTTGTAACTTGAGAAACTTGCCTCAGGCGGCAAGGAGTGCAAAAAACGGTTTAGTATGTGTATGTATTAATGGGTGTGCTCTCATACAGATCCCATAGTAATGCGATACTTATACAGTGTCATGGAACATAATTTTTGTCTGTCTGCTACTACAGAAGTGTTAATAATGTTATGTCTTTTTGACATAGTAAGAGAAGCATGTTGTCTGTGTGCAGTTTCTCCTGTTTAAAGAAAGCTGCATGCTCACATGAGATTGAGCTACCAGTTATCCCATGTCTTAAGCAGAATGGCAACAAATACCCATCTTCAATGAGATTATGATTATTACAGTTATAGGGCTAGAGGGAGATGATTAGTAAGCATTTGGCCAAGGATTTTTTGACCAATCATCAATTTGCATTTCTGTTAAACTACATGGGTCCAACATGAAGTTATAGGAGTTATAAGAATTTATTCTGAATGACAACCCAAATTAACATTTACATGCAACCTATGCTAAAAACCTATAAATGAGAACAATTTCAATAAAATAAGAAAACCATAGTTCTTTGATCTCTCAAAAAGTATTTACAATCACTACTGCATAATTGATCAAATTATCCATTTAACACAGGGCACATATGTAAGATTGTGGTAAAAAAATAGTTAATACTGTGTCATGGCATATATTTAAAATAGGCTATTTTAACAAATCCATCTTTTGTTTCAGCCTGGGAATAGTTGCTAAGCATATGTTTATAGATCTGTTGAAAATAATAATGTATATTTCCTAGAAGAATAAAATATCCATGATAATGAATATCAGAAAATCTCTTTAAATTCTTGTTAAATGTCATTATTCAAGTAAAAACAGGCTCATTAGAGAATATTTATTCATAATATCCAAACAGCTGCTGCTTGAAATGTTTCTGAACTCAGATGGATTTACTAAGATGTGCTAAATCAATTACTCATGCCAATACATATTGTCATATTGAATGAAAATGGACATGCTTTAAATAAAAACATGTTTAATTTTCAATATATTTTTGTCACTAGCATCATTCTAAAGTGCAGTAAGCAGGTCCCTTGAAGCAGAAAGGACTTCCCTTGACCCACACCCCACAAAAATTATGAAATTTTGAAATCGACTGGAACTATACCTCTGAACAGTTCAGATAATGCTGGTTTACTCTACTTTAATGTTAACTATAAAGATCTTAGTCATCTCATTTAATAAACTGTGAAAGCATATAGCATATGTTATGTTCATGGAACCATGTATAATGGTTCTCATATCAAAAGAGCCATGGCATTTAAAACATTTCCAACAGCATCTGGTACTAAATACAAGAGCAATGTATGGTATAGGAAAACATAATAATAATTAATGTGAACAGCAGTGTTGTACTGTATCTACAGTATGTGAGAAACAGGTCCTGCAAATGCTGTGGAGCCCAGGAGTTATTGTGAGCCCGGTGGACTTATCATCAAAGTTGAGGAGGCACTAAAATGACTTTATTGTGGGGTCCAGTAACTTTTAGTAATACCTTTGATGAACAGCATACAGTATTTTCTAAGGACAAGGACAGCTCAAGAGTAGTGATGAAAGAATCTGTCCTGTTTTGCCTCACTGCATAATTCATGAAACTATACGAAAAGCATTGAAGCCAATGTGCATCACGCCAAATTTTTTATGCACACAACAATTTTTTCTTACTCAAAATGCATTAAAGTCAATGGGCCTTTTTTATGACGACTTTTTTGTCTCTGCGACAATTTTGTTTTCTTGTGGCAAAGTTTTCTGCAGTGAAATTTTGCTGCAGTTTCACGAAAAAAATTGCAGGTGGTGAAGTGTAGAATTTTGCCGTTAATCCATGCCTGGTGAAATAAATTCTATTGCACATTTAAAACCTAGTTTGAAATCTGAATGGTTGGGCCTCCTGGACATAACCTGGTATATAAAACTGGACTGGACATGGATATGTTATACATGCTTACTATCTAACCAGGAAGCTGTATAAATAAATGTAAGGAAACTGGAATAACCATTATCACTGTTTGGATATTACCTTAAATTTCCAAGACACCAAAACTTTGGGAAATTTGGCTCTCAAAGTTACCAGAGGCAGCAGAGGGGACAGGATTGCCCCAGCCAATATAAACACTGGCTGAACAGAGTATGTAACACATGTTAAGACAAAATTTCCCTAGCCTCCAAGCTAGCTGGACTCCGAAAGAGTAAAATAAGTAAATGTTAAGTTTAAATCAACAATCCAGTAACTAATAGGAAAGAATTGTTAACGCAGACATCTTACCTGATGCAATCTGAGCTGCTAAGGAAGTGAGTGGGAGGGGAACCTACCTGCTCATCAACTGCACCTGAACATTGGTCTCCAGAGTTATTACCTGATTACCTATCGCCTGGTGTCTGCATTGACTGGAATTGCACTTGCACTGCTCACAGAACATGCAGACCAGCTTTGCACTTGCACTGCTCACAGAACATGCAGACCAGCTTTGCATTTGCACTGCTCACAGAATATACAGACAAGCTCACATCTTAGACAAACTGGCCCATCCATTCTAAGAAAGATCAGTTATATAATTAATGTTGCTCATCTGTTATTTCTGTGGCTTTAGTTTGCATCCATTTTGACCTTTATATACCAAGTTTTTGAAAATCAGTGCAGGGCAGCCATAAGAGGAAAAAGAATGTGTTGCTTGGCTAGTGTCCCATTCGCTGTCAAAATCCAAAACCTGTAAATTATCTAACTAAAAAGATTTCCATCATGTACCCTCCAGCTGTTGTGAACATGTGACCTATTTCTTCGAGCATTCTCTTTCCTGATCCTATATTTTTCAACAAACCAGTTACCACATATTTCATTCATCCCTCAGGCCCTTTCCTTCTGCACCACTGTCATGCTCTTGTTTTATGTAAATCGGTGCCCAAAAACACAATGATCATCTAGCTATGTCCTCTATGTGTCGACATTTGAGTGTACCTATGGTCAAATAGAAGCAATATGCCTGCAGTCTAAAGTACAAACACCCAAAGGTCAAATACTATTTCAAAACCAAATCCCATTACTCAATTTGCTGTAGTAATTAGTTTAATAACATATTAGCATATTGCTTTTCAACAATGTTTCACCCAGGACTCAAATTCTTTTCATAAAAACAATTAGACCTATAGGTGCCTCCAGAGAAAAATAAGTAATATGAGCAAATAAATTGCAATATTTTGATAATTCAAGATGGGTGTTTGAAGAAGTTGCAACAGCTACTGCCAAGTTTGGGAAAGCAATCTAGCAGAGCCTTACTAAATTTGCAAACGAAATCCACAAATGAGGTTGAAAGTAATGTATTTAAGATGTAACTTCATTAAGCCCCACCATATTCTGCATTCATATATAGAATTGTGGCAAAAAAAAAAATGTCACACAGTCATTCTGAAATGGTTATATGTGATTAAGGCATTTGTTTGGAGATTCCTCAGCAAACTCTGGAAACATTATACATTTGCTGATGGTGATGAAGCTATTGTCATTGATGCAATGCAATAAGGCGTTGTGATGCTGCTTCAACACTGTGAGTACAGGGGCGTGCTCACTAAATGTCAGGGAATTCTGGATAGGATGCCAGCATACCTGGCTGGTACAAAAATCACGCATATAAAGCTCAATGACATTTGCCATAGATCACATTCCTGCTGCTCGCTCTGCCCACTGTAGGTGCTCCCTTATTATTCCTGCATTGACTCTTGCTTGAACCAGTCCTAAATTACTGCATAGATATTGGGATTTCTGTTCTGATGTGACAGTGCCCACCTTCAATTAAACATACCTTTGCTTGCTTTTACATTTGTTCTGCTGTATAAAAATGACTTTCTGTTGTTGCCCAGCAAACTTCTTTCATGTTCCCTAATCATAAATCCTGAGATTCCACTATGGTATCCTGGTTTTCATGTCAGCATGACATAGCCACTGAATGTGACAATTACTATGACAATACTGTATGGTAGAGGAATGTATTGTATAATAACTATTAGACACTTTAAAGTAAAGAAAGATTTACAAATTAGAAGACTTCTACTTAGAATGGCCAACTATATAAAATGATTTTATGCTAAATGTTATGCTATTCTGCCTGCCCTATGCTCCCTGGGTGTACCATACTCTGACTTTCCTATCCTCCCTGTGTGTGCCATACTCTGTCTGCCCTATGCTCCCTGGGTGTGCCATACTCTGCCCACCCCATGCTCCCTGGGTGTGCCATACTCTGCCTGCCGTTTGGTCCTTGGTGTGCCATACTCTGCCTGTGTGTGCCATACTCTGCCTTCCCTATGCTCCCCGCCTGTGCCATACTATGCCTGCCTGCCCTATTCTCCTTGGGTGTGCCATATTCTACCTGCCATACGGTACTTGGGTGCCCCATACTCTGCCTGTGTGTGCCATACCAGACCCAGACTGCCCACATTGTTCACCTGTTCACACTCATACAAACTGCTAGAGGTTCTAATAGGTTTCTCAGTCTCCTGCACTGTTCTACCTTAACTATGCTCCCTGTGTTTGCCATACTCTGCCTGTGTGTGCCATACTCTGTACCATACTCTGCCTGCCCTGAGCTCCCTGTGTGTACCATGCTCTACCTGCCCTATGCTCCTTGTGTGTGCCATACTCTACCTACCATATGCCCCCTGTGTGTGCCATACTCTGCCTTCCCTATGCTCCCTGTGTGTACCATACTCTTCCTGCATTATGCTCTGCCTAAGCCTGGTATTTGTTCTGGGGTTTGTTGGCATTTGAAAGTGATTGTTAGGGGCCCCTGAGGTGTTTAATCATGTGCTGGGGGGGTGGGCTGTGTTATCCACAGGGGAGGATGAGGTAAGAAACCTAATCTGCTAGCTATCAGTATGTCACTGTGACATACTGCCAGACAACAAGGGGTTAACGGGGCCTTTTCCAACTCACTAGTTCCAAATCAGTTGTGCGTGGATACAACATACAGCTCACAATATATGAATTGAATCCATGTGAGAACATAGATCCATTACAGTTTTAGTGAAATGTGTAAAATGTTTCTTACCTGAACTAAATTCCATCCTTTTAAAGACTCGGCAATAATAGATGTTACAGATGGACATACACCTCCAAATACCATCAAGTGATTAGGTCCATATTTTATAGCATCGTAAAATGCTTTCAGTCCTTGTGCATTGTCACACTAGAGAAAAAAACAGAAAGAATTATTAAAATAATTGCACTTTATGTAAAACAGGCAAGCATGTTAGATAAAAGCCTTGGCATTATGCATCTATGTGTTTTTGTTTTAAGGATTTATAGTTTGTCTCAATCACACTGTCATTCATTGAAAGTAAGAGTGACAAACAAAGCTTACTTAGACATGTCAAATATCATGTTAGAATTGCTGTTTGTGTCTGCTGTGTTCAAACTGGTGATGAATGTAAAATGCCTGGGAGGACAATTATGTCAAGGAATTCCCTAAAGCCACATCTACATACAATAAGGGGCAGATTTATCAAAGTGTAAAATTAGAGCTTCACAGAGTAACATTTTACAGGCCTATCGGTACAAATTAGAGTTCACGATTTAAAACTACACCTTTAAAAATCACATAGGAATGAATAGAGAGTGGTGGTATTTTACTGTATGGAATGGTGACTGTAGTTAAATGATTATAGAGGGGAAACTCACTGAAAACATGGCATAGTTTTGCAGGTGGACTAAGAAACTATCATGTTTATGTAAAGCATACTTTTCCTCTATATTTAGAGGATATATATTAAAACTCTAATTTTCCTATGAGAGTTTCAAAGGGGAAAAAAATTGAATTTTTAGTAAACTCAACATTTTTTTGTTATACCCCAAAGCTGCTAACAATTTGAATCTGAAAATACTCCAGCAAAAAACGATCGAAATCATGTAGAAAGTCAATGGTAGATGGTCCCTTTTACTATTGGAGCATGTTTTTATGCCTTCATGATTCTCTAAAGTTGCAGGTTGTATGTGCTAGTTTTATTCTATACAGTGGCGGAACTACCGGAGGAGCAGGGGGTGCGAGCGGGCCAGGGCCCGCACCCCCTCAGGGCCCCCCGGCAGTTCGTGCGTTGCTTATTCCCGGCCTGTTCTGGGTGTACGGAGGGGGGCGGGGGGCCCAGCTGCGCCTCCTGCGCCAGGGCCCGCCCCCCCTCTAGTTACGTTTCTGATTCTATAATCTGAATTATTCAAGTTTTTCTGGTGACAACTGGATAAAGTCAAGTTTTGTGGATCGAAAAAGTCACATGATTCGAATGACTGCTTGATTTTGTTGTATATATTTTTGCACAGACTTTTTCTAGAAAAATTATTATTATTAAGAGAGGATTTGGGTTTTGGAATTTGGTCCATTTTTTTAATAAAGTGAGAAAAATGGGAGTTTTAGTAAATTACCCCCTGAATGTATTATTTTATCTGTACAGTTCAAGGAGTGGTTCACATTTAAGTTAACTTTTTGTATGTTATAGAATGGTCACATTTAAGAAACCTTTCAATTGGTGTCCATTATTTATTTTTGTACAGTATTTAATTATTTGCAAAGGTAAAGGGGTGCCAGGCATATACCCTTTCTGCAGCCTTCCCTAGTTCGCACCCTTATATTCCCCCACCTGCGGCTCATCTTCAATGTTGTGCTCTTCTGCAAGGGGGCAATATAGTCACCCGGGTTGCCTAGGGTGCCCAGCCAACTCGGGCCAGCGCTGGGGACAGGAGCAGCCAACCGGAACAGGTGAGATAAGAATGTGTGCAGGTGCGTGTGTGTTTGGGGGTGGGGTTGCATAAGTTGGTCCACCTGGCTGCTGAATAAAAAACTAAATAACTTAAAATTAAATGAAGACTAAATGCAAATATCACTCTCTAGATATATCATACTGAAAGTTAACTCTAGGCAGAGGATTGTTATAACAAGACATCTATGAGGTATTCACATTAGAAACAGCATGTAGAAACATGTACCCTGGGGTCTGTGCCTTGGAAAAAATACATCCTCATGCTCAGTGGGTAAAGTTATGATTCCTGTACAGAGTTGCTGTGAATGGACAATTATTCTATGGCAAACATACAGTATATTTTAATTTATTGACCTTGCATAAAATTGTTGTTGATCAAGCAATGTCCATTTTGTTTTGAAGTAGGTACCAGTGGCTAGAGCTGCTCTTCTGCCATATTGTTAAAGTCCCGGTGACATATTAGCTAACTATTTCAAACATATAGCAAGAGACTAGCCCATGCTGAGAGATGTAGTCCAAAAATATATTAGCTGACACTGAAGTATGATCAAAGGAAGATAATGGCATCTGTAGTAGTTGTCTAGCCCAGTAGAATATTACTCTTACTTACAGTGCCTTTAAGCTAGGTTTAATATTTGCCTAGATAGTTTAAAAAAAAATACAAAATTTAAATATCCTTGCCAAAGGATGCTTTTGATACTGGAAGTTCAATTTTTAATTTTATTTTTTTATGAATTAGTTATAACTTGATCATGATTGTGAAATCACAATCTTATGATCCTATACTGTATGTCTAATTTTGTTGTCGGGGTTGTTCACCTTCCAAACACAAGAAAAAGTCTTTATTTCTGGGGAACTGTCTGAAACTAACTGAGCTGAAAAAGTGAACAAAAAAACAGACTAATTTTAATCTTATAATATTGGACTTATTAGAACATTAGTATGTTGGAACACTTATTGTTTATTTTACTGTACAATACATGTAACATATTACTATACAATATATAACATATTATCTGAAGAGGTAACAGCTCAGCTGAATACATTAGTGCCAGCTACAGTATATGATATTAACAGCCAGGGCTGGAACTAGGGGTAGGCAGAAAAGGCAGCTGCCTAGGGCGCAACGATTGGGGGGCGCTGGGCAGCTACTTCTTCTGCCTACCCCTAGACTGGACCTGGCACTAGACTTGTGCGCAACCGCTGGTACTGCGCCTCTACGCACATGCGCGCGCAAACACCTCTACCTGCTTGCGCACAAACGCCTCTACTGCACATGTGTGTGTGAACGCCGATGCCAAACAAGTGCGCCCAAATGACGCGACATGCACGTGACTGCAGCTACTGAGCGCTGGGGATGGGGGCGATCTGGCTAGCTGGTCTGCCTACGGCGGCCAGCCAGCCTGGCCCACCTCTGTTAATAACAGCAGTCTAGCAGTGCTAGTTGGCATTGTTGCTTTCTGCTTTGTAAGCATACTGCAGGTATGGGATTCATTTACAGAAAATTCATTATACAGAAATCTCTGAATTACAGGAGGTTATATCCTTTTTAATCTAACTAATTCTAGTCTTTGAAAATTGATTTCCTGTTTGTCTGTGATAATAAAAAAGTACATTGTGCTTGATACTCCTTATAATGAATTATTATTGAAGGTAAAACAATCTTATTGGGTTTATTTCATCTTTAAAAAATTGTTAGCAGACATAAGGTATGGATATCTGAATTCTGAAAAGATCCCTTATTCAGAAAACCCCAGGTCCTACAATAAAGGATATGACTGTACATCTATAAAATGAAGAAACCAAGCCCCCACCCATCACCTGATCATCTAAACTGTGCAATAGATATGGGAACAGACCTCTTTATTAAATTTAGGACACAATGCCTTTGACCTCACTATCCCTGCCACCGGCATAGTGAGGTGAGGGATAAACAAACAGAACCACAAGGGTTACTGCTATTCTTGATTATGCACCAAATAAATCACAAAATAAACAAAAATGCAATTGGAAAGTTTTGATCCTTTTTTCCTTTATGGTTACAGTAGAATGGTAGGTATATATCCCCAAGGCAAGGTATATTTAGGTTATCTAGTTTGGACCCTGGTTAATAGAAGTACAATAGTTGTATTCATATATTTATTTTTGGTTGCTCTGGGCTTCTGGATTAAGATAAATGATGGTCATTTTTCTATGCAGCCTCTTATGAGTTACCCTATCATGGGCATAAGTGCTGAGTTTGATTTAGTCTCTGTACCTTATAAATAACTTTGAACATGGACCTATAAATACATTTGGGAATTGATAAACCAAATTGGCATTTATGTTTTGTGCACTCCTCAATAGTGAGATAAGATTTCCTTGCACTCATCTCTGCATGAGCCAAACCTGTTAAGTAGTTCATTCTATTTCTTTCAGTTGGAAAAGTTGCAATAGAAGATTTTCATGAGCTATCCTGAGTGACAAATAAGACATCTCTGAACCACTGTGTGTATTTCTGACTCTTTCTTGCTACTTGTTTGAATTATCAAACTTAGGTTGCAGCACACCTCACTTTGCATGCTTTCCAAAAGCAGTAATTTAGAGATTGTATAAAACAAATGACTTGAGCAACAACATTTCAAATTCTGTGTTTACCTTTGCGTTATTGTGTTTTAGTTTTTTGTGGTTGTACATTCTCCTTAAATAGATACAAACACCAGAAGATTTTTTAATATCTATCATAACATTATCTTTGAATGATATTTATAATTTAGCAATAAAAGTATCTGCTTGTTGCTTTTACATTACATTTCTTACCCCCTGTTTCCCTATGAGGGGGCTGCCATATTTGTGCAGCAGTAGTCTGTTGGCATTAGAAACTCTAACTGACAAGTTGAGAATGGACAGTCGGGTTGACAAAACAGTCAGGTTTAGGAACTTCAAGTTAAAATTACTTTAAAAAGCAGAACTATCTGTGAATTTTTAGTGTCAGTATCACTTTAAGTTATTGGAAAAGCTGGAAAAATGCTCTGTCCTTTCAACAGTTTCCTATCATCTGCCTGCATTCTTTTAAGATGCTATGCCTAGCTACCTCTACCTGTAACATCATTCACTGCTCTGTAAATCCTAATTTTTCAGAAATCTAGTGGAGAGTTTCCAGGTTTCCCTGGAAAACATCCTGTAAACAGGACCAGAACCAGAAAGGCTTTGAAAATGAATGTTGACTTAGCAGAAGTCAACATCTGTTATTAAACTGTATATGCACTAGATAATGATCACTTGGGATTCCATTTGAATGAAGCATTTAGTAGTCTTTAGGTGTTTTTGTTTCTGGCCAGTAAGTGGATACCCTAGAATCTGAGTGAAGGATTCTGTTCATTTTATGTCAAGACAATTAATACCCCTAGGACACAGACAATCATGAACACTGACAGCTCTAAATTTCCTCTATTCCATCTAGGTTACCAGCCTTCTTATACTATGCCATGCATATAACAAGATGAGACATTAAAATAAAATGTTGTGAATGCTGTGTACATAGATAAATTAAGACATTATCACCGATGGTTCAAATTGGAAATCTGTTTGAATGCTTGACAAAAATATAATGAAGGAAAATATGAGTGTACACATCGGTTCTTTTGGCATTTAAGCTTTACCATTTAATAATAAGTTATACTGTATTACTGTACTTTATGAAGATTATATGATCACAAAAGCACCTTAGTGTTTAAAAGGCTGGGGCTTTAACTGCAGTAATGCCATGTCTCTGTGACCCATTTATCTATGTTACAGCACTTGGTCAATTATCATGTCTAAACTGTGGTATGGTGTATGGCTTGCCAAAGTCTGAGAATTGGCTGCTCCTCTTTACCATATGTTAGAGCCAACCTCAATGCTGTCTGTTAGCTGTTCATCTGCTACCCTTAGGTAGAACATTACTTGTGCAATATTTGTACAGGTGAGACAGTTATTGCACTTATAACAACCAAGTTTAGGGGACGTGCCCAAACATGTTTTATTAGTAGAATCTGTAGGTAATATGTCCTTTGTTAAATCAAGCCAAAATAGGTGGCTGATGCTCAACCGTTATGAATCTGTATTAATAATATCCCAGTGTGACCGAAGGGGTCAGTTTCAGTAGAATATGCAGTTACAACAACCATCACTATAACAATAAAACTGGGGTATTTAGAGTTAGACAACAGATCCATTTGAATAGTGGCGTTACTACCAGGGGTGCGTTTGGGCCAGTTTCCGCACCCCCTCAGGGCCCCCCAGCAGCTTGCGCGCCACTTATTGCGGCCAGTTCCTGGCGTACGGAGGGGGGCGTGGGTCCAGTTACGCGTCACGCGCCAGGGCGCGTCCCCCTCTAGTTAAGTTGCTGCATTTGAATATCCTCTTGAAGCTCTGTTGTATTAAACCTTTAGAGTAACCTCTTAAAGCACTCAATGCATAACATATTATTTTCATGGAGTCAAAGTAGAGGTCACTGATACAGTGCCGTGACTCGGATTAACCTTTCCGGTGATCTGGGGACCTGGAGTTCTGCCTCTACCACATGCAAACGGGCCCACAATTTGGTACGTTTTTACCTATTCTTTTGCACTAGGTACACTAGAGCAGTACAGAAGAGCCTGGGAATGAGGTGAACAGAGATAATGATGAGACTTCTCAAAACCTTGCAGTTTTATTTCTTTTTAAGGAATAGCCTTTTCATGTTTGTGATGCACTTCCTCGCAAAACACGGGTTGTCCCCACATGAGATATTGCTTGGAAGGGTGATGAATACTAATGTTACCATAACTGTACGTACAGAACTCAGAACCAGTAGTGCCCAGTACTGTATACAACTCTCACACAATTTATCTCTGATTAAATCACAGGTAAAAACAACTCAGCCAGTTGAAGATTCATTGGAACCCCATCGACTGCAATCAGGAGACTGGGTTTATTACTGTAACCGTATCAGGAAATCCCCTTTGGAACCAAGATTGAAAGGATCTTTTCAAGTACTGCTCACATCGCCGACATCAGTAAAATTGGACGGCAAATCATACTGGGTGCAAGCATCACACTGCAAACCATCAGTTACTCCATCTCAGCAATCAGTGTCCGAAGCAAAACCATTATACTTCCAGTAAAGAAAAGCCCTTCATTGACCAGATCCAGAGCATGACAACTACAGCCACAGATTGACAGCATCCTATGCACTGACTGGGTGTAGTGGTTTGCCTAGTGAGACATTGTAGTAAGAGTGTGTACGGCATAACATTTTTCGTTACAGATGGCTGTTCTGAGAGTTATCTCCTTTCAAACTAACCATGATTGCTGTATTTTTTATTGTGTATTTCAGCACTATGCTTTATCCAAAAGTAAACCCATTTGAAAAAAATTTGTCTTACATTTACACCACAAGGTTGCAAAAGCAGTAAAGGCTAGTGACTGCTGGATTTGCTCTCCATTCCCCACCAATGGATGTGTCCCTATTCTTGTTGGTTTATTTGTTTATTTCTGCAAAGAGAGGAACATTCCCCATTATAGTTTTCCAAAATGTAGGAAATGCAAGTGTCTACAAAGGGTGCAGACCCATTTATTGATGACGTCAGAGACATGTGCTCCCCCAGAGCTACCTCCTTATGTCTTTATAGAAATTGGCCTATTGATTATTATCAGATTCAAAATAAACTCCCTGGATCTGACCCAAATGGGAATAAAACCACTTCCACTGGATCTGAAAGAAATTGGGTAAAAAGCACAAATAGTACTATCCATAACGGCTCATTTGCTTTAGGAACAAAGATTGTCAATGGTCTACTCAGTTATCCACAACTAGATACAAAGCTTTTGGATTATGTTCAAAAGGATATTCCCTTCTTTATGCCTCGAGAATTTTATCTGATCGTTGTTTATAAAAACCAGTGATGCCATAGCTGAGCTTGATGAGGAACAGGCACAAATAAGAAAGGTGGTGTTACAGAATAGAATGGCCCTTGATTTCATTCTAGCTAAAGAATGTGGAGTCTGCACCCTTATTGGAATTGATTGTTGTACTTCTATTGTTGATTATCATAATTCTATTTCCAATATTACACGCCTGGAAGGTCATCTCAGAAAAGAAGATCCCTGGTCCCTCAAGAGTTGTTTTGGAAGTTTCTGGGTATCTATTGTGTCCACTATTCTGGAAGTTGCTGCCTTTATTTGTTTAATTATACTCATTCTCTTTATTATCAGAGTGTTGATTTTGAAAGCTACGTCTTTCAGTGTATCCCATCCCAAATGTTATTAACCAATATGCCCAGCTTATGGTAATGTCTTAAATCAATGTCCCCTCTGAAGTGCACATTATTGAGGATCACGGTATAATATTCAATGATTGACCCAATACTCTCAATGATTCTAAATATATTCCCATGGTCCCAGTCCCTTCTTATACCCCATAAAATTGATGAAAACAATATTTTAAAAGGGGGAACTGTTGAATCCTGATTAGTAACTGAGGCCTAAATTGCCTTTCATTTGCTGCTGTTGTGACTTTTCATCTATTGTTAATCTTTTCTGCAATCATATATTGTATATAACGCATATATTTTCATATAACAGTAATGATTTTATAAGATGCAGCTTTTTGCAGAATGTAAAAGGGCAACATTTTACTTATATATCTATATATACCCGTTAAATCTGCTTTTAAAAATCGACATTCATCTTGTTGTAATCGTATGTAATTGGTTATTTGACACTATAAAAGCTATTCCTTATGACCACATTCTGTATATTCAACCTCACTGTAACTTTAAGGCAAGGCAAAATCTATTTTAAAAGATGTCCCTCCTGTCTGGAGCCAGGCCCAGCAGTGCAGATAAAAATTAATTTTAGTTTAAATATAAATGAAAAAGATAGGCTGGTCCCTAATAACTTTGGGCCCCTTAGCTTTAGTCTAGGGTAGCTTATTCATTAATCCACCCCTGTTAATAACATAATGCAAAGAAAACTACCCCAGGTGCAAATTGTTGTATTTTTTTCAGTAATCATTTAAAGGAAGTGCAGTAAAAGGGTCCACCAGTGCCATATGTTTGTCTACGTAATCATCAAGCAAAGCCTTGAAATATAATAGGTTCTGTATTGTATTAACCCTGTCCAAAATACAATGAATATTTATATTGTTTTGCAGCCAGTTTGGCTAAAATAATTCTTGCCTCAGTCGATATTTGGGCTAAGAACTTGCTTGTCTAAGATGAATATTTGTATAGATACATTCAGTACAGTTGTTTTCAGATTATTCTCCAGACATTAAGATTTTTTTCAATTGATTCCCATTATTTATTTTTTACAGTTGCAATTTGAAGTTTAACATTTCTGTCTGTAGTGTTTCAGTCTGGCAGCTCATTAATCTAGGTGCAAATTCTGAACTGTTGTAATTTGCTACATTAGTTGATACATATCTCAGCAGCATCTGTGGAATATTAGCAACAGCTGCCTTTAATACAACTCAGGGATTCTGCTCAGCAGGATCAAAGATAGGAAATGTATCAACTCATGTATCAATTTAGAGCAGTTTACAGAGTCATTGACCCCCCCCCCCCTCCAGAGCTGATAAAAGAAAGACATCAGAAGCGGAAAATGAAACTTCAAACTTTAATATTGTAAAAAAAACGGTCACAACTAGAAAATAGAAAGTAATTGAAAAAAGTCAATATTTCTGGTGAATTATCTGTAAACATCTGAACTAAAGAAAAAAGAGATGGAAGATGAACAACCCCTTTAAAGACTTTTAGTAACAGGTGGTCAACTACCAAGCAGTAAATGGTTGGTATATATATTGGGGGGTTTGCAGTAAAACAATAAATAAATCTAGAAAATAAGAATAGTTAATGTTTTCTCTTGCCGATCCTTTTCCAGTCTCTCAGCTGCACACGAAAATCACACAAATAAAAAGTGGATCAGTGCCTAGGGCAATGGAAAAAACAACACAAAAATATGGTGTAGTATGTTCAGGTTCCTCAAATAGCACCCTGTGATGGAAAGAGAAAAGTCTCTTGTTCCCCTTTAAAGAACCCTTTTAAATATTTATAAATGTTTATTCCAGAAACCTTCACCAGATTTGGCCAAAATGCCTACTAATAGGACAGTAGTTATAATTATTGCATGTAGTATTAAGTAGTATTCTCACTTACACTCAAATGAGGCTAGTCATCCACATGATTGGCTTTTTAAGGGAGCTACGCTAAACACACTCCATGTCTCAACTATTCTCTCTGGACCAAACTAACCTTATGGAAACAAATGTGAGTCTAATGTTTTAAAAGATTTTTATTCTTAAAAATAAAAACGGTATTATGCTTTGGGATTGTTGTATCCTTATGTTGGAGTTTAAAAGTGTTCTGTGGAGCAGGGGAGAATACTACTGAATACTACACACAATAATTATAACTACTGTCCTGTAAGTAGGCATTTTGGCCAAATATAGTAAAGTTTACATTTATAAATATTTATGCACTAATTGGAGGAGTAAAAAGGTTTCTTTAAAGGGAACTTAAACAAGGACTTTTCTCTTTCCTGCACAGGGTGCTGTTTGAGGAACCTGAGCAGAATATGCCATATTTTTGTTTTGTGTTTTGTTTTCTCCATTGCCCTAGGCGTTGATCCGCTTTTTATTTGAGTGATACATATTGGGGGTAGGAGGGATTAAATGTATTTTTCATGTTTGGGATAATATATCATCTTGTTAAATGCAGATTCTCTGATGACCATATTTGCGGATATCTTAGAAACTGCTGCCCATACATGATTCTATGTGTTTTATGGAATAGGTTTTCCAGGTAAAGTTGTTGTACCGTGTTAGCCAGTCACCTTTTTTTTTTTGCCTTGGAATAGGGTTTCCATTCTCTTTTTTTCCATTCTATCATATATTTCAATTGTGTGTATAATCTTGGGTAAGTAATAGTTTATACAGTAAGGAAGAATTCCCTTTAAGATTGCCATCTTGAGGACAGAAGGTTTCTAGTAATTTGTTTAATTTGCAACAAACCTTTAATATTAATGCAAGATAAAAAAAAATGTTTGTCTGCTGTCAACATGATCTTAAAATACATGTACAGTACATATAACTAGGGGTGTATCCATAGGAGGATTTTCAATAAAGCTAGGGGAGGCTCCCCAAACCTGCCTGGCACCTAAAAAAAAACCTCACTCCATTTCTGACTTGTTCTATGCTGCTTGGTCCCTTTAACATCATCGAGATCTTCTTCAATACTGAAAGCTCCGGTTCTGTTGTAAACAGCTGCACTCTGATTGGATCTTATTCCTTGTGCTTTCCCCAATCAGAGTGCAGCTCTCATGACAGACAGTAGAATTAGTCAATCAAGTCACAGATATAGGCGGGGTTGGAGAGAGACTGGGGACTGGAGGCACTGCATAAATGAGGATTAACGAGAAGGATCCTCACTGAATATGAACACTTGCTGCAGATTTCATCATCTTTAAAGGCTTACTCACTATCTGCATCTATAATATCCCTATCACCCTTACTCCAGTCCTGAATTAACTCTTTCCTCATGAAAAGCAAGTTGTGCTTTTTCTGTTTTCTTACTTCTTTTTTTAGTTTAGTTTTTTTTTAGTTAAGTTAGTTAGTTAGTTAGTTAGTTAGATATTCTGAGGCAACTTCCAATTGTCTTTCATTTTTTTACAACTTATAGTTTGAGTTATTTAATTTTTTTATTCAGCAGCAACCATGCATAGATTTGAATAAGGGACTGGAATATGAAGGAGAGGCCTGAACAGAAATACAAGTAATAAAATGTGCAAATAACAATAAAATTGTAGCCTTACAGAACATTTGTTTTTTTAGAAGGGGTCAGTGACCCCAATTGAAAGAGTCAGAAAGAGAAGGTAAACAATCCAAAATAATAAAAAAAAAATTGAAGGCCAATTTAAAAGTTGCTTAGAATTAACCATTGTATATCACTATGAAAAGTTAACTTAATGGTGAACCACCCCTTTAAGGTGGTTGGGGAACAAGCCAGTGTTGCATTTCAGTGGCAATGTTACAGTGTGGGGGCATGAATATCTGAATATCTGCCATCAGGAACCACTGCATTACACTGGATATAATGTGCCTGGGGGCAGTCTCTATTGCAACTCACTGCATGGCATGTGCTTGTTATTTAAACATAGACTACATCTGATGTCATATAGGGCTGCCTCCTTTTCTGGAAAAAAAAATAACCAACCTTCCTATTTTTTTTTAACCTTTTTGCCCTATTAATAATACTGGTATCAGAGATCATTTTTACCAGCCAGGCCTGTAAAATATTGGGCAGGTGGAAACCATAAGCTAATATAACACTTTTTTAACACTTCACCAATATATCACCCCTTTGTTAAAATTAAGGGGACATCTGTGAACACAAATGGATGGAGAACCCATATACTGTAATATGACCTTATTTGAAACCAACAGAACTAGAGGTAGTTGGGGGGGGGTTCATTTTTATTCCAGTGGCGCATCCAGGAAGCTTCACATTAGTTTTAGGTCAGTCTACGAATGGCCCATCGTTAGCCTCCCCAAACACAAATTCACCCCCCCCCCATGGGTGTATCTCAACCTCTCTGAGTCACCCAGCAAGCATTTTTAGCTTCCATGCATTGGCCACCATCCCTCTAGCCCACAGAGGTATTGCTGATACTTATCAGACCCCCTTCCCACTGGTCCTTCCAGCAGCCATGCACTTTGTTCCCTGAATTATTACATTACAGATTGTATCTGTTTTTATACCAGACAGTTTTTCTACAAATATTGTTGCATATTCTTAGAATTTAATTTCTAAGTAAAATGAAAACATTTCATTCGAGAAAAACACACACATATACAGTAAGGCTCTCCATATTAAATAAGTGCTTTTTGAGCACATTAGTCTTCTGACTGCACTAATGCTGGCCTCTTATTTTCTTTGACCTCATTTCAAGCTTTTTACACTGTTATATGTTTTTATCTCTTTTTCATTAATTACATTTTAACTCCAATTAAAGCAGAATACTTAACCTGTTCGAATTACCCTATGTCATTCTTTGATTGCTGATAATAATATAACATGTCTTAGAAGATTATCATACATGAATTTACCTACATAATTATTGCTGCAAAAGCTGTAAACACATTGTTACCTTTAGTTTAAAATGAATCGATATGCATAAATATTGGCCTAATATTTCAAACAAAATGTATGCACTAAAATTGTGACTTAGGTAAATTGTACTGGGTTTCAACAAATACCCTGTAAAGAAGCAGGATCCATTTGACCAATAACTTTAAATAACTAGGAGAGGTTACCATAGAAACCTTTTTCAATGATTGAAAAAAAGCATCATTTTGTGGTTGGAATAGGCTGCTATCAAAGAAACATAACTGCATCAACACATACACAAAATCAGAATTTAGTAGATGTCAGTCCTTATTAGCTACAAATAACAAAGATAAATATTAATTATTATTAATGCAAATCAATGCTGTAATTAATGCTGACTGTTTGGAATATTAGAATATCAAACTAAACTCTGCTACATTGTACAGATGCTAGTCCATTAAATACATGTTATCTGGATTTTTTTTATTTATTTAAAAGCAGTTAACATGGATGTTTTCCACATGAATAAAACCATACAAAAAAAAGTCAGCTTTTCCTTACAGTGTTATGGCACATATAGGGATTACATCACCACTAATCAAAATGTTAGGGACTATTCAATCTTCCCATTGATTCAGGGGAAAACAAATAGGGCTCCTTAGTGTTTTGATTGAAACAATCAAAGCACAACATGTGGCATAAAGCACCACATCACACATCTACTAGATTATTGAAATATCTCTTGATGTGGAAATCAGAAATCTTCCACATACAAGAAATGGTCCTTCAAATCAATCACAAAATGTATCAATCCCTAGTAAGATGATCAAAGACAGACCTAACTCCATCAGATGAATCCTAAAATGCTGGACCCCAAAGGCCAACTTAAAATTCAGGTATATGTACAGGTATCTAGAATGCTGTGGATTTTCTATATTATTGGTCTTTCTGCAATTTGGATCACCACATATTAAGTTGGCTAAAATCATTTAAACATTAAATTAACCCAAAGGGATTTTTTTGCAACCAATATAAATTCATGCAACTTAATTTCCATCAACTACAAGGTACTGTGTAATTATTATAGAGAAAAAGGAATTATTTGCTTAAAATAGAGTGTATGCGAGATGGTGTTCTGATAATTCTGAACTTTCTGGATAAAAGGTTTTAAGGTAAGACATCCTATACCTGTATTCTATGGACCTCAGTAGCACCCCTTTTCAGCTACATGCTTAAAACTTTAGCATTGGAGTGGGTCAAATGGGGCCTCATTATTAATGTAGAGCTTTCGCTTTCTGGTTTAAAAGCCTGAAATTTGGCCATTTAAGTTACAAGGAGCAATTTTTTGCTTCCCCCGGTAACTAGAGTGGCCTCGTGGCTTGAGCCCTTGAGGCCCTGATAGAGTTGTCTAAAGATATGAAACATATATGAAGAAGAAAAACTATATTTTGGAAAAACCTGGTGAGAAAGACATTAAAACAGCAGTAAACTGCTACATCAGAACAGTGTAGACAATTGTTATGGAATTCTAGCTAAAAGCTGCTGCATCCAGGAAAACCATCCTACAGCAAAGGCTATCTTATCCATAATAAAGGGGCTGAAATGTTGGATACACTGTGATGCACAATAAAAGATAAAATTGGACAATATCTGGAGTGCGGGTCCATCTTGCTACTATATATATATATATATATATATATATATATATATTATATCTACAAGAAAATAAATTGAACTAATGTATCTGGCATATTCCTACATGAGAGACCTTCTGGAAAGTGTCACCAGAAGCTACATAAATTAATAAATAAACAAACGTTGTTTCTATGTTATTATGATTTACCTTGATATTACTTTTACTTTCATACAGAATTCATTAAAATCTAGCTGTCCATCCGGGTTGACATCTCAAGGTAAAAACTGCCAGTTAACTGTTTTATTAAAGCCGTAGAAAGCTAATTTTAAAAAAAATACGAATTAAATTTGATAATATAGCTGAAATAATGTGTGTATAAACTTCTATAACACTTCTATACAGTCAGTATTCATAAGATGTGTGTTGGCAGTGTTGGACTGGGACAGCAAGGGCCCACCCAAAAACATTTCACTGGGGCCCACCAATTCATCTTAGACAAGGGGCCTACTCTCAGTACTATTTTCTTTTTCTGTTTACTCATCCTCTATTCTCCTAGTCCCTCTTTCTTTACATATTATAATCTATTATTCTATCTATTTAGCCTCTTTGTTCTCATAGAAATAGGGAAATAGGCCAAATGTTTAGCAGCATGAGGGCCCACTGACACCTGGGCCCACCGGGAGTTTTTCAGGTATCCCTGTGGGCCAGTCCGACACTGTGGGGCAAATTCATCAAGGGTCGAATATCGAGGGTTAATTAACCCTCAATATTCGACTGGGGAATGAAAATCCTTGGACTTCGAATATCGAAGTCGAAGGATTTTGCGCAAATACTTTGATCGAAGGAATAATTGTTCGATGGAACGATCGAAGGAATAATTGTTCGATCGAACGATTAAATCCTTCGAATCGAACGATTCGAAGGATTTTAATCCAACAATCTAAGGATTATCCTTCGACCAAAAAAATTTAGGCAAGCCTATGGGGACCTTCCCCATAGGCTAACATTGGGTTAGGTAGCTTTTAGGTGGCAAACTAGGGGGTCCACGTTTTTTCTTAAAGAGACAGTACTTCAACTATCGAATGGTCGAATAGTCGAACGATTTTTAGTTAGAATCCTTCGATTCGAAGTCGTAGTCGAAGGTCGAAGTAGCCCATTCGATGGTCGAAGTAGCCAAAAAAACACTTGGAAATACGACGTTTTTTTTCTTCTATTCCTTCACTCGAAGTTCATGAATTGGCCCCTGTGTGTTGGTGGAGGTAGGGGCACACTGGAGAACCCAAGAACCCAAACTAAAAATACTAAGCCCTTCTATTTGGGTTCCTACACTGGAGAACCCAAATAGAGTATACTAACCCTATGCAAAATATGGACTATATTTACTATGTAGAGCAAAATATAAAAATCACAATAATACACAAATAAGCAATATCAACCATTATAGAACCTGCTGTCAAATAATCTCTTACGGTAAATAAAAAACAGTTGCAGGACTGAAATATTAAAACAATGAATACAAACTAGTTAAGTAAGAATTAGAGTTTAGATATAAGTTAAATTAATTTTCCCACGATTAATTAAACATACAGGGTGACACAAATCTTTTTAGACCATATTACAGCACTGGTTGATTACTGCTAAAACTCAGTGTGATTATTTTTGCCTATTATGGCTACATTTTTTGTAACTTTCCCTCTATAGCTGCTAATGTATGAGCACCTGATTCTGATTATGGTCTGCAAATACTGTTGCAATTTTTAAGTTTACTATTTTGCATTTATGTTTTCAATTGATTTTTCAATTTTTGATTTGTTGTAGGATATGATCAATATTATTTTGATTACAAATTCTCTACATATACAGTATATTTTACTTTGATTAAATTAATCTATGTATTTTTAGTAATTATAATCTACTACTATTTTTATGTGCTTAATTAAATGTCATTAATATTAAAACAAATAATTCTTAATACATATATGAGGTTATGCAACGTAATAGAAAAAATATTCGCAATGCGAAAAGTTATGCCTTTGTGTGAACAAATTTCCCTTTTTAATATAGCTTTTGTGAATGTGGAAAATGTTTAGCAACCACTTCAGACAGTGGAAGAAAGTTTGTGAATTTTGGGGCTGAACTCCACGGCAAGATGAGGACCGATTAAAATAATTAAATTTTTTTTTTTAAAAAAAAAAAGGTAAACGAGATGGAAAAACAGATAAGGTAAACTACACTCTGGGGGGATTTTTAAGTACATAAAGGTTAATGATATATATTTCTGACATATTAAATAGAAATATCAGTGACGGTTCAAGTGGTACGAGTAACCCTTGCCCCTGCCTGCTTTTTGCTGGGCTACCTGTCTCCACAGTACTGCCTCCACAGCAGCTCAGTGTTGGTACCGCTCCCTCTACTTGCACCTCTCTAACCTACTCCTACAATACCTTACTGCTGCTCCAATGTTCCAACTAGTTATTTCAAAAAAGTAATGGTGAGTTGCAAAAAAGAGTAAGCTAGGGCAGTCTCTCTACAGAGACACAGGTGCATATTCCTTCAGGTGTGAAAAGTTGCATAGTTTTAGCTGTGTTTAAATGAAGTCATTTGGAGCTCTCTCCAACACTTCAGCTCAGCAGGAAACACAGTCTCCTTCCCAGCTACTTTCACACTCAAACACACCTCCTTCCAGCACATGGAGGTGTCCACAGGCCACTCACGCTCCTCTAGCAAAAGGAGGTCTCCAGGGGAGGGCAATGAGGTGTAGTCCAACACCTCTTTTTCAACTGCAGCTCACCTGCAGCATAATTATTACATAATTATGGTGCATGGAAACTTGATTAGAACCATTAAATTATAAAAGACAGGACAATTTCCTATGTATTCTCAAAGACTGTAAAGAATGATACTATTGATAAATATCACTATATTTTGATGCCCTAATTAGATTGGATAATCCCAAAGAAATTGTCATGCCAGACTAACAAAAGCATAACTACACAATAGCTAAAAAAAAAATTAGAGAAGAATTAAACAAAGCAATAACTGCTAAAAGGTAGCTGAAAGTGTTACAATTTGACTATAGTGTTGCATGTAAGGGCAGTAAAATTTCTTAACAGAGGTTGCCTATAAGATTAACCTCCCAGTCTATCATCTTAAAACAATCCTGGAGGGTCTCCTCTGCTTCTTGTGAGTACATCTGAACAGTTCTAATAGAACTGTGGTAAAACACAACTCTTTTGAAAAATCTCAGAGTACAGTTACTCTTCAAAAATGTCACCACAAATTTATGACTTGTTATATTAATTTATAAATGTTTAATGAAAACAACAGGACAACCATCCAAGTGAATCATAAACCCCACTTATTGTTCATCATCATAAACAATCATAAAGTTAATGCAGGTATAATGAATGAAATATAATGCTAAATTAGTCAAAAGTTATGTTAAGTATACAAATAGAAGGGATTTTTTAACAATGTGAATCACTGCAATACTGTAATGTAAAGATGTAAGGTATGACTCATTTCCTTCCTAGATTGGCATGAGAAAGAAAGTGAAATGTGATGACACATTGGGTCCTAGATGCTGCACGTAAGGCATTATGAACAGTTTTTCATGAATCACATTATTTGCTGTAAAACAGAGCATTCATTCCTATTCTTTCTCATTCTGGTATAAAGTCAATAATTAAAATCAATAGACTATTAAAACGTCAACAATTAGACAAGTTTAAACCACATAAAAATATTTATTATAGTTCTTATTTTCTAATTTTCTAAACAGGCACAAATACCCTGTACTTTGCAAGCATAGGTGCTCTAGACTAATGTGTAAAGACCTGCACTTCTCCCATGAATATAGCCCAGTACTCTTACTTTAAGTACAGGGCTGCATTGCTCCAACAATATTGCACCTTGCATTTTGTGCTCTGTAACTGAGCAATAATGGGTGACTATTCATGCTACTTAAAGAGGAACTAAGGTCTAAAATAGAATAATGCTAGAAATGTTGTATTTTGTATATTAACATAAACATGAACTCACCGCAACACAAGCCTAATAAAACAAATGATTTATGCTTTCAAAGTTGGCTGCTGGAGGATCATCTTGTAACTTTGATAAACCATCTTTGTTAGACCAAGACCATGCACATACGCAGTGTGGTCTGGGCTTCTTTTGGGAGATTAAGGTTAGGGATCATCGTAAATGATCAAAACAGCACAAATCAAATAATATCTGCCAGAAGCCGATACAGCAAGACTGATTAATAATTTGAAGACTGCACTGGGTCCTGTGTTGTCTTGTAATCTGATGTGGATTTAATAGTTTTTGTATTGTTTAATGCAAACTTTCTCTAACTCTGAAGAACCTGTGACTGCAGCAAAATAATACTTCAATGAGAATCCCAGTTTATCTGTTTAAATCTGGCTTCATGGTCTTTGTCCCTGCCACTGAAGTTGGAAAAATTTTAAGGGATGTAAAGGCAAAAATAAAATCCAATACAAATCTCTACACAGTCGCAAACTGCTCTAGAGGTAAACAAACAAAGCTGAGTTCTGCACAGCTGAGAAGTAAGCTGTTCGAAGTATGATCGTTTCCCTGCAGAGCAGCTAGGGACTGTCTGAAGTTTCCTATCCCCAACAGTCAAAGCAAGTAAAACCAGGGGGAATTTCAATGCATACAGTCAGGTTTATTATAAAAACTATAGGTTTCTTTTTCATTAAAGAAAGTAAAAATGGGATTTTACATTCCCTTTAATGCTCTAGAATGTGTGTGCAGGAGATAATTAAATGAACCCCTATCTCCTTTAGAAGCTCTAAAAGAATATTTTTTTAATATATTATAATAATATAATATTGGCAAATGTTTTACAGTAGGGTGCAGTGTAGGGAAATCACGTGCACACTCAGGCCCTTCTAAAGCATACCGCTGGTGCTCAAAGCCTAAGGGAGGGTGCAAGCAGACCTAAGTCCAGGTATTTGGAATTATAAGACTGCAATAAAGAAGCATCCAGTGCTTTTTAAAAAAAGATTTAGTTGATGTGGACAAATACAGTGGTCACAAATCCTGCTGGCACAGTTCTGCCTTTTTGGATGCACAGTAGGGGAGTAGCAAACATGGGGTGGGGCTTGTGCACTAAAGACACAGTCTCTTTTAAATGTACCTTTAATTTTGGTGAATTTATAGTTTAAAAAGAAAATTACATAAATAACTGGTGATATCTTCAAAAACTCTAAAAACTCATACATCCTCCAATTACAATAGTATACCAATGTATCAGACCAATCAGTGCCAAAACTAGGAGTAGGCAGAAGAGGCAAATGCCTAGGGTGCAATGCTATGGTGGTGATGGGCACTTTCCTCCTCTATCTGCCTAATTTGGACCCTTGTCCCTTCCCTCCAAGTGGAGCCTCTCGCACAGCCCCCAGTGACGTTACCGCACATGTGCACACGCGTCCTCATGGACACTGGGTTGTGGGGCCGGCTAGGTTGCATAGGGCATCCAGTCGGCTCTGAGACCATTTACACTTCTGCATTCCTTAGGGTATTACTAAACAGCCTTCTATCTGTTTACTCCAATTTGGCAGGCCTGACCATCTAACCAATGAGACTGCACAATTTCGAAGTATTGTTAAACATTGTGGCACTGGACAGATATTCAACATTGCAAAATGTTTTGCAATGTTTAATCAAAGATTATTAATTGTTAACATGAAAGGGGTTGTTCAATTTGCAATTGATTTGAATTATTTATTATTTGTGGTTTTTGAGTTATTTTGCTTTTTATTCAGCAATCTGGTTGCTAGGGGCCAAATTACCCTAGTAATCATGCCTTGGAATATTAGTAGAAGAGGGCATGAATAGAAAGATGAGTATTAAAAAAGAAGCAATTGCAAATAAATTTGTAGCCTTACAGAGCACTTGCATTTTAGATGATGTCAGCGATCCCCATCTGAAAGCTAGAAAGGGTCAGAAGAAGAAGGCAAATAATTCAAAAACTATAAGAAAAATAAAGGCAGACTGAAAAGTCTCTTAGAATTAGCCTTCTAAAAATCTAACTCAAAGGTCAACCGTCTCTTTAATATTCCTTGGCAATGCTAGTTACCTAAGATAGTTCTTTATACAGTTACAGTATGGGTTCCATTATCTGGAAACCTGTTATCCAGAAAGCTCCGAATTACGGATAGGCCATTTCCCATAGACTCCATTTTATCCAAATAATCACATTTTTTTAAAATGATTTCCTTTTTCTCTGTTATAATTAAACAGTAGCTTGTACTTGATCCTAACTTAAATATAATTGATCCTTTTTTGAACCAAAACCAGCCTATCTGGGTTTATTTAATGTTTATATGATTTTCTAGTAAACTTAAGCATGAAGATCCAAATTACAGAAAGATCCGTTATCCGGAAAACCTCAGGTTCCGAGCATTCTGGATAACGGGTCCCATAAGTACCCAAAAAATGGAACAAACATTCCAGTTTATAGAAAGGTCATTTAAAAGATGATAGGCTCGCATCTAAAAATTTACATAACCCATTAGGTCCATTAAGAGGTACACTATTTCTGTATGGCACTTCATTTTTAGGCAGAGCTAGATTAAGACTAAACAGGGCCCTAGGCAAGGTAGTACTTCTGCCCCCCCCCCATCTCGAACCACCTAAAGTTACAGTTGTAAAAGAAGCACTGCTATGTAAGCACGTCTCCCAACATTTTGGAAATAGAAAGAGGGATAAAAAAGTTGGCAGCGAAACTTTTTGGACCACGTCCATTTTTTGTGGCCACACTAATTACCGTGTTCATTTTACAAAATTTGGCAGGTTATAAAAGTTTGAACATATTTCTGTGTTTTTTTTTTTTTATTACAGTTTTGCACAGTCCCACTCCCAGAGACCATTTACAAATTACTCTGCCCCCTATTAATTTTTTTGTAGGCTTTTTTGTAGTTTTTTGGGGTTTTTGCAGTTTTTTTCCTCAGATCTGTCTGTCCCCCTCCCTGCAACAGTTCAACAGTCTCAACTACTGCCCCAGATCTACCTTCAGATCACTTTCAAATGGCTACAGAACACCCTGCCAGCCTGGCCTGACTGCCCCCTCCTCCCCTCTCACAAGACAGCCCCACTCTTCAAAAATATACTAAAACACACTTGCTGCACAGACTGGCCAGAAAAATAAATAGGCCGCAAGGCAAACATAGATTTAGAGACAGAGAGGAGCTCCTAACATGATAAAGTTTAGGCGCCAACTGTAGCTCTCCCTGTGCACACCCAGCCCTTTATTGCCTTTGGCGAGCCTCCCCCAGTGATGCAATAGCGTTGCACGCGATGTGACGTCAGTGCGTAGTGTGCATAACGTCACCATCAATGCTGCGATGTTCGCATTCTGCTGCATCACCGCGCCACACGTTCAGCACACCGCGCCATCACTGCGCCACTAGGGGTGCCCGAAACTCGGAACATTCCATGGATTATTTTTTTCCTGTTGTCCAGGCCCAGGGCCCTAGAGCCAAGTGAGACCTAGGCAGGTGCCTAGGCGCTTAGTGGGTAATCTGGCCCTGTTTTTAGGGTACAATCTAACATTTTTAAATTTTTAATTCTTTAGATACTTTGGTGGCTGGACCAGGAATGAGCTGGTTATTAGTGGCTCTTTACATGTATGATCAGGATAAATAAAAATGTATGGAGCCAAGTGAATATGATAAATTGTCTGTGTTTCACTTAATATTACATTAGTTATCTATAGAAATAAGTCAAATCAACTGGACTTGCTGTGTTTTTTTTTCCTTGAAGAAACTGGCTTTTTCAATCCAACTGGTTTTCTCAATTCAGAATAACTTGTAAATCTGCCTTCAAGAATATATATCCTCTGGAATGTTGCTCCAATCTGCATAATCTGTTTATCATAATCAACAATGATGTCATTAAGTCTGAGTTGAGAAAGCCAGTTGGATGACTGGTGTAACGTCTTCAAGGGAAAAAAAAAAAGACATATTTCTATAGATATACCATGACCTGTATGAATGAGAATCTTCACAAACAATTACATTAGTTATATTATTTCTATAAATAAGTCAATAAATAAAAAAAGAAACCCTTTTGTTAACTAGAACCTATAATTGCACCTTTGTATTTGAAACACCAACCCTTTTTCCAGTACTGCTCCCAGCAATTTTAAAGTTAACTAATCACAAAGCTAATGAAAACTATTTATCAGGCTTGTCTATGACAGAATCTAATTTACTTCCAGATTAATCAGAGGTCCTCATGGTATATTAAAGTAGGTAATATGCCACCTGAGCTTTTCTAACTGTCAAGGACATCACTATTCACCCACTGATAAAGATGGCCAGTGATTTAGACAATTAAAAAAATTTAACTTATATTTCAAAAGATTATTCAGAATGTTGAATCATCGAAAAAATCAGCAATAAAACAGCAATAAGCCTCTTACAATGATTGCAAAGCTAAACTGGCCTTATGGCCGAATGCTAAGGATCAATTTTAAACTCACTGAACAGATATGTCCCATGTGGCCCCCCTTATAGTCACTGACTAACTCAGCGTTAGAGAGCTGAAAAGCAGGAAGTAGCGTTCTGGCTATTATGTTAGACATCCAGTCACTCCAGCCTTTATACTTTACATTTTGGCTAACTGTATTAGAAACATTTTTTATTTTGCACAGACTATTTTACCTGTTTTTACTTTTACATTGAACTGTTCCTTTAAGACCTACCAGTAAATCCATATGCCTCTTCCGCTGTGGATAACACAGCACCCCCAGCACATGATTAAACACCTTAGGGCCCCCTAACAATAGCATTCAAATGCTAACAAACCCCCAATACAAATACCAGGCTTATGTTCCACAAGCAGAGAAGGGCACACAAAGGAAGCACAGGGAAGGCAGTGTATGGCACACACAGGGAGCAAAGGGCAGACAGAGTAGGAGACTGTCACTAGCTTTGTCTATCATACGATTGCTGTCAGGGGCAGAACATCGGCTGATCTGTTTTTTAACTACTTTATTTGGTCGGAATGGTAAGACTTTGATCTGAATGGTTAGTGGCAGGTCGGGAGATGGGAAAGTCCCATCGTACATTGATTCGCATGATCGGATCTTTGCGTCTGTGGCCATTTTAAGGCACACACAGGAGCATAGGAAAGGCAGAACAGAGCAGAAGACAGTTTCCACTGATCAGGAACACTCTAAGATGTATTACATACAGTAACACAGTGCTGGTGCCCCATTAGCATTTTGAATAAGGTGTGAACATTTGTACAATGTGGGCAGTTTCAGTCTGGGTCTCAGGTGTGAACAGTACAGGGCTCTATGGGTGTGAACAATAGAGGTTTCAAAAGTGTGAACTATGCAGGGGGATTACATGTGTGAATTTGATTAAACAATGCAGGGGCAGGTTAATCTCTGTAGTGATACCTTTTAATGTCAATTGGACTATACTTGCACTCACGGTCATACTTTGCAGGAAAAACTTGCTTTATTTCAGTGCGTTGATGCATTGTTTTGGGGCCACGCCCCTTTATCAAGATGCTTGATAAAGGGGCGTGGCCCAAAACATTGCATCACCACACTGAAATAAAGCAAGGTTTTCCTGCAAACTAAGACCGTGAGTGCTGGTAACTTTCTTCTTGTACATTGAATAGGAAGCTGCCGAAACTTCTATTACCAAGCACCAGGCTACTCTACAGGAGGGTGTCGTGGGTGTGTGTCCGCTCACACTAATTTGTTTGGACTAATGGACTATACTTGCCATGGCATGAGAACTACATGTAAACCTGTATGATAATACTTTTAGTTGTCGGTGAGTTTAACTGCGTAAAATTATATTCAAACATAATCCACAATCAAACTGAAATCCTATTACTCACATCAACACTCTGGACATTCACTATAACAGTAAAATACAGTCCATATATAAAACTCATGTACTACAATACCACAGTCTCTCAAACATTCTTAGGTTTCCAACTTCTATGAATTTCATCACTTGAGAAATGTTTCAAACCAGCCACATTTTTTTAGAGATTTTAAAAGTCCTGGCAGTCATCCAGAATACAGTAATTCATATCATGATATCTCATTTACTTACTTCCTTCTGCATCATTAAGCTTTCAAATGCACAGAAGGACTGTGCAGCCCATGGCAAAAACATGTATGCTCTCCTACAGGAAAATTAGGATGGGAAGAAAAAACTAAAGGACAGATAAAAGGGCTAAAGGGCTGTTTTTGCTACAGATAGAGATTCTTTATACATGTTTTAAATATCTTATTTATAGAAGCAACCTCCACAAAAAAAAAACTAGTGCTAGTGTATACTATAGAGAGAAACCAGCTCATCTGATATTTGCTCTTGGCACCTCTGTCTTAGATGTCAGGAGTTACTATCTTAAGCAAATAAAACAATTAGTGACCAACCCTGTTTAGAGTAACACTGAAAAAATAATAATTTTGTACACATTTTTATTTTTTCTTTCAACACGCAACATGCTGTAGCTGGCATTGGTGGATTAATAAGATGTGATGCCCCTAGGGTACACTTTCCCCCCATTTAGGCTACTCCCACTCCAAAAAGTTTAGAAATATACAACATCAAACAGGGTCCTGTGTGCACTTGGAGACACAAAAGGGCCCATGATCTAGTTTTTATTATTATTTATATTTTCTTTTATATGTATTTTAATCTGTGCAGTGACCTCACTGACACATGCCGACCCCAACATGTCTTGGAGAGCTCAGGCAAACGCCATGCAAGTGTGTCCTACAGGGCTTGTGCTTCCCAACACTTACTAATTATCAGAGATCTCTTTTGGAATATAATATAACACAGAAGGAAGTTTAACTAGCAATAAAAACACTTAAACTAGCAAAGGCCCCAGGCCCAGATGGATTTTCAGAATTCTATTATAGGAAATGTTCCCCTCTTCAGGTGCCACACATGGTCGAAATGTTTAATGGCCTGTTGAAGGGCAACCGGTTCTCCAGAGAAACTTTATCTGCAAATATTTCCCCCATTCCCAAACCTGATACTGACTGTACGAAATGTAAGCATTTTAGACTCATTTCAGTTCAGTTTTATATCTTAACATTAAGGTGTTGACTAAGGTTTTAGCAAAAAGACTGAACACTATACTGCCCTCCTTGATCCATAGAGACCAAATTTGTACAGGGCAGGCAGGCTTCTGATGCAACCTGCCGACTGATTTTACTCACTATGTTAGCTATAAAATACCAACAGCCAGCCATGATCCTTAAACTTGATTTTCAGAAGGCATTTGATTCTATACTTTGACCTTACTTTGACCTTACCTATGTAACGCTAATTTGGGCTAGGCAAGCCACAAATAGTTAGGGGCCGATTCATCAAGGGTCGAATATCGAGGGTTAATTAACCCTCGATATTCGACTAGGAACTAATATCCTTCGACTTCGAATATCGAAGTCGAAGGATTTAGCGCAAATGCTACGATCGAAGGATTATTCCTTCGATCGAACGATTAAATCCTTCGAATCGAACGATTCGAAGGATTTAAATCCAACGATCGAAGGAATATCCTTCGATCAAAAAAACTTAGGCAAGCCTATGGGGACCTTCCCCATAGGCTAACATTGACTTCGGTAGCTTTTAGCTGCCGAAGTAGGGGGTCGAAGTTTTTTTTAAAGAGGCAGTACTTCGACTATCGAATGGTCGAATAGTCGAACGATTTTTAGTTCGAATCCTTCGATTCGAAGTCGTAGTCGTAGTTGAAGGTCGAACTAGCCCATTCGATGGTCGAAGTAGCCCAAAAAACACTTCGAAATTCGACGTTTTTTTACTTCGAATCCTTCACTCGAGCTTGATGAATCGGCCCCTTAATGTCCAGCTAAGATAGGAGCCTGAGTTAAATTGGACTCACACTTCAGGATCAGGGCCTTCTCTAAGTGGAAGCATTCCTAGACAGACGTTGTGTAACTACAACTACTACAAAGAAAAGGTTTATTAGTCCAAGACAATGTCTCCAGATGATATTTCATTTAGAACGGGTAACACAGGAATCAGCTGAGGAACAATACTCCATTAGGCAATATAGTCAAGTAGTACAACAATCCCCAGCAACACACCTTACAGTGATCCAAATTAGACTAGTGAAATGGTCAGGGAGAAGGAGTCTAGCCTGACACCCTATTCGCTGTGATCCCTACCTGTGAGGAAACATCAAGAAGCCTTGGTAAGCTACTCCCTACTATACATCCTCGTTGGAGCTTCAGCTGCTCTTTCTACATAGACTCTCTGCCTTTCTCTCCTAGAGAGACTATTATAGATCTACCCTGTTCTAGCTAACCCTCATTCACAGGGTTCCCTGGTCCCTGACTCAATCACTAAAGGTGCTGGTCCCTCTAGGGCACGTGGCTTTACTGGGCCTTGGTGTACCCAGGCTCAATGGCAAATCCAGTCAATCCAGACAACAGCAGCCAAAGAGGAAGATCCACCCCTTTCCACACACTACATTGAAGTGTGGTAGAAAGTGGTCATTACAGCCTTTGGCCAATAACTACTGGTTATGCAAATAGAACTAGAAATTAGATACATAGGGTTTTGCCTAGTAACTAGGAAGTAAAGGAGATGGGTAGGGCTTAATGGCATATTAAAATATCCAGAAGCATCCACCAGGGCTGCCCAATGTCGCCCTTACTCTTTGACATTGACAAAAGTTTCAATGGCCATTGGGATGACATTAAAATAAATGGCTTAACAGTTAGAGGTCTTGAGCATAAGATCAGCTTACTGTATTTGCAGACAACATCACTTTATTTATAACAAGACAAACCTCTGAAATCTGTATAGCCTACCAATACTTTTGTCCCGAATTTCTGGAATAACTATAAACCTTTATAAGACTGTGGCACTCAATCTGGGACTATATGAAACTGTTAAGTCACTGGCCCAGAACTCTATAGCTATAGGATCTACCTCATATATGTAATACTATTTTATATTATAAAGATCTACAAACAAACTTAAATATTGGGACAAGAAGCTATGTGGATGGAAAACCTTTAATAAAAATTTTTGATACAAAAAAAAATACAATTTTATAGCAAGAATAAAAATAATAACTCTGGGCCCCTAGGCTATAGACTATGGTAGCCTATACACTAATTAACTTCTGATATCTGGGATACTTTTTGTTTGCATTACCTTTCTAATTACAGTATACCTTGTAGGTGAGATTAAAATATTACAGTTTTGTTAATCTGTGGAATCAAATACCTTGAAATCTGGCAGGGGGAAAAATAGTTGTCTCATGAGGTTTGAGAGGTAAATGTCACACTGTTTTTATTCTCTCCCAAGAGTGGCATAATTACTCTCTGCCATAAACATAACAGGAAACATTTGTATCTGCTTCAAGCTCGAATGCAATTGTACTAGAATTCTCAGTATACAGTATTAAGATGCTGGCTGATGCATGCCATGTATACATGTACAACATACCATTGGCCATTTTAAAATGAGTGCAATATCTAAGAAAGGGGAAAATAAAATATTTTAAAATCTTTTAATACCAATAACTATGCAAAGTGATAATTTAAAGAAACAAACAGTAAATCTCATATTGGGTTTATTTAATGTTTAAATTATTTTTTCAATAGAGATTGACATTGTATGGAAAGGTGCCCAGCATTCTGGATAGCAGATCCTATACATATATACTGTAGGAAAACTTTAATTATGTATTGTAAACAAAATATTTTTAGGCAAATATTACTCCTATACACATAGAGGTGTCAGTTAAGGAGGATTGCAGCCCTTTGTGTTGCTGAGATACTGCTTCAGAATACCTCAGTAATATTCTGTAGAGCTCCAAAGTGATGCCAGTACAGTACAATAGTGATTCATGTCCCATTTTAGAATATAGGTCTAAGGTTCAACATACAACTAAGGGGGGAATGTAAAAAAGTCTCACAAATAAGAATAAAAAAATTGCAATGTAATATTCTTTCTTAGACTATTATAGCATTGTGAATTTGAATTGTGCATGTGCACTTTAAAGAAGTTCCTGAAGGTGTCGTAATCTTTTGGATCAAATATGCCAACTTTTTCAGTGAGAAGTTTTATTAAATACACTGTGCACTGGCACAAACTATAAAGATCACACAGTATATTGTTCACCACCCCAAATGCTTTACTGATTTTAGTGATTATTTAGGTTGAACATTTTATAAAATAAACACGGTGCTTATTTAAGGGACTCTGTAATATTTTTAACCCACCCCTTCTCTAAATGAAGTTTTTGTATTTGGGGTCATTTATCAACAATGAGCAAATTTGCACCTGTGCTGCTGCCCAAAACAACCAGTAAGTGCTTAGTTTTTTTTTAGCCAGCTGCAGAATAACAAATAAAGCAAACACTTGATTGGTTTCTATTGGGCACTGCCCAGGTGTTGGCTATTTAGCTAATTAGCTATGCAAATACACTTCTATATTACCTTTTCCAAAAGCTGCATTAATTATTATTAATTAAATGAATCTGTATTGTAATATAGCAAAAGTAAAGGGTATTATGTGTCAAATAAAAGTCTACAAACAATAAAAACAGTCATTTAGGTAAAATTTATATGTATTTTTTTGTATATTTACACTTTATTAAGCAAGCTCATAAGGTTAGGAGGCCAAAATAACCTACTGTATAGAGCCTGCTCAACAACATGGCACTTTTCTCAGTAACCAACAGCATCCAAGAAGCAATTCATTTTCATTGGTTTAGTGTAGAATATAGAAGGTTGATGTCTGATAATTTACCTTATTTGGGCATATAACAGTAGACCCCCATTTTACATTTTGTAAAATCCAAGGAAATGTAAAATCAGGGAAATGTATTATGCATTATATTTTGGTGGGCCCACAAAAAACAAAAAGTTGCAAAATGCAGAGACACCTAAAATCAGGGTATGTAAAATTTAGGTTTCACTATATCTTCAAATAAACCCTTTTGTTTTAGAAGTATAAGAAAACCAAGAAAATCAACTATTTGGAAAAATGATTCATTTTGCTTTCAGTTTCAAACAAATGGAGCCACAGTTATGGTGTGGGACCAGTCTACTCCTGATGCTCAGGTGCTTTGCTTGAAGAATAACGTATGGCCAGGGTGGGGGGGGGGTGAGAAGAAGAAGGGAGGGTGCTGATGTCAACCATGTTGAAACTGGAGAGAAGATGAAAGCCTGTCCAGACATTGTAAGATTTCTGTTTAACTTACAGCCCTGCCTTTAGTATCGCTCTGACTTTCCTTTCAAAAACATTTCATATAATTAGTGATGGGCGAATTTGTACCGTTTCGAATTGCCACGGATTTGTGGCGAAAAAATTGCAAAACACAGATTTTAACGTTGGCGACAATTCACCAGTGACAAAATGGGCGCCAGCATCAAAGTTGATGCCACCGCCGCCCATTAAAAATCAAAATTTTTTAGACGCAGGCAAATTTTCACCAGCAAACTTTCGTGCAACTTCAAGAATTTATTTTCTGGCGGGGAAACGAGTAGATTTGCAGCGAATTTGCACCTGGCGAATAAATTCGCCCATCACTACAGATATTTGTTGACTCATTCTACTATACATTACAGATATTTCATTTTAAAAATTATCTAGCCTTGAATAAATTCCATAGATGTTTCTGTTCCCTGATAAAACTACGCATTAGAGTTTAGATAATAAGATTTTGTATGCATCCTCCTAAAGCTGGATAAATGGTATAAAAGATGAAAATGGAATTAAGCACATGAGAAAATTAAATCTGAAAGTATATACAGCAGAAATATAGAAAATATACTATTGCCAATGGGCTTGTGTCATGAATAGCCAGCAAGGTCTTCATTTGGTTGCTAAGCTTTTTCCTGCCTATGTAACCCCTGCCCTGCAAAAATGCAAAGGTTTACCATACATTTCACCAGTCACCTTAAGCAAGATATTAATGTAAACATCACAACATGGAATTTTACATTAAGATTCGAATATGACATTTTCTCTTTAAGATATGTTGTACTCCTTTTTGGCCTATGCTTACTGCATTGTTTCCACGTGCCTTGTTTCTGTGCTTTATTCCTTATCTGACCTATTTCTGAGATTAGAAAAATAATAAGACTCAGTGAGAAACAATGTCATCTTACTTGCAATTAGGCTCACAAAATGTGTGTAGTCAAAACATCTGCGTTGCCTGTGAAGACAAGTGCCATATTTAAAAAAAATTCCTGAGGGGGTTTCCATGACAACATGGTAAAATGTGAAAACGACAAGAAAGATCATCCTTTGCTGATGTAAATCTAAGGCATACACTACAAAAATGTATTGATTGAATGTAAATGGTCAGATGTTCTCTTTTCGTATCCTGTCTCTTGCTGAGACCAGGCAATTAAATGTACCTGTTTCCTTGATAAATAATTAACAGCTTATCAGCACATAGTAAAAATAAAAAGGTTGTAATGTTTTCCCCCTGTTTTGATATTGACTGTTGATGTGTAAGAATAATTAGAAAAATGTTTTATAAAAGACATCAACCCTTAAACACATAAGGGCTTTTTTACTGCAGCCACATTTGCAGAACTGTGTAAACATGTTCTTTGTGCAAGCGGAGTTGTAGTTGCCGAGTTATTCCTGATAAATCATAAGCAAGGGCACCTATTCATGCAGAAGTGCACTGTGATTCATATGTTTGTGCTGACTTGCCCCTAAAGAATCATGCTTACAAGTCAGTTTGATGCTGAATGCTGAAAATTAAGCAATCTCAGCTCACAACATTTTTAGTGCAATCATGTCTGCTTTGCCCGAATGCTTGGAACCTGAGCTTTTCCAGGTAAGGTGTTTTTCTTCAATTTGGATCACCATGCCATATGCACAAAACATTGAAGCATTAAAAACCCCAGTTGGATTGTTTTGCCATCTGTATGGATTTGTGCAGCTTAGTTGCCAACTGAACCCTAACAATAAATATGGACAGAAATGCCAAATTTTATATACTGAATATAATTGACTTGCTTAGTTTTTCAGCATCAATAAAGTTGTAATGATCCAGACCTTCAAAGTTATCATAATAGTTCCCCATCTTGGGTGTCTGTGACACACACATGCTCAGTGTGCTCTTGGCAGTTATTGAGAAGCTAAGCTTAGGGGTTGTTGCAAATCATCAAACATAGGTTCAATCAAGGTCTGCTGGTCATATAAGCTGATGCTACAGGACTGATTATGAAATTTTAATGCTAATGGTTATTTACGATTCAGCCTCATATTGTGACATTTATATTATATACAGTATCTTGTGTGTTGTCCCTAAGCTCAGTAACTGACAGCAGCAAAGAGCATGTGCAGTGAATCAGCAGAGAAGAAGATAGGGAGCTACATGAGCATCTTTGGAGACATCTTTACTGCTAGGGCTGTGGTTACCTGTGGCTGGTATAAAAGCTCAAAACATGATATACAACATTTCTGCCCTACTTATTTAGTTAAATTTTAGTTCTCCTTTAAATACAAGGTTTTGTTTTAATATTGCAAAGGAAAATAATTAATAATTTTACAGAATTATATATAAATATATATATATATATATATATATATATATATATATATATATATATATATATATATATATATATATATATATATATCCCAACTCGAAAAACCACTTCAACCAGGACTTTAGACATCAAAAATGTATTATCAATGTTTCTGCTCTGCTTCTTGAGCCATCTTCACCATTAATCAAATGCCACCAAAATTTGGATATGCTTTAAGGACCACCTCTAGGACTTTGATGTTAAGGTATGGGATCCGTTATCAAGAAAAACGCTATCCAGAAAGTACTGGATTAAGCAAATAATTTTTTAAAAAATGTTATCTTTTTTTCTCTGTAATAATGAAACTAATCTGCATTAATCCATATTGGTGGCAAAACAATCCTTTTGGATTTAATGTTAAAATAATTTTTAACAAACTTAAGGTATGGAGATCCCAATTACAGAATGACCCCTTATCCACAAATTGACAGGTTCGAAGAATTCGGGATAATAGATCGTTTTCCTATATGACAATTCCAACCTTTGCAAGTCAGCAATTGTGGAAAGTGCAGTACTGAAAGGAAGGCAGACTCAAATTATAAAGTGAATATATCAGAGACATATAGCTTGTTTTTTTACTGTAGTATACTGATTTTATACACCACATTGACTGACAACTGGTAACCTACATAATGTGTAATCATTTCCATTATTATGATGCAGTGAGAAACTCTACAGTATCTCTTGCATATAAAAAAGCATAATTAATTTGGATGTTTTACACAGTTTATTTAGGGTGCCTAACAGCATTGAATCCAGCATATAGGAGGCATAACATGGTTTGGGAACTTATAGAATGCTGTAAACATAATCAAAGAAAGAAATCCTCATTTGATGTAACATCACACAAAGATTTCTAATATGCTCTCTTTACTACTTAAAGGAGAAGGAAAGGCATTTTACATATGGGGTGCCAAAAGAAAGGCACCCCAAGTGATTGTATCTACTTACCTGACACCCCGGGCCAGTGAACCTATCAGGAGAAAACTGCACCAGCCCAGGGTTATTTCATAGAGCAAAACAGAGCGATTGTCTTCTGGTTTTTTCTTTCTTCAAATTTCCTGGGGTAGACGCATGAGTAAATTTCGGAGAAAAAACTCAAGTCGAGTTTTTAAAGCTCAAATCTAATTGATTCAAATTTGATCCAAGTTTTCAGGTTGATCCTATTCACTTTTCCATTTATTTAATGAATTTCGATTTTCGAGTTCATGGGAGTTTTAAAAACTCCCATGAATTCGAAATTCGACCTTTGATAAATCTGTTCCTAAGTATTTTGCATAAATAAATGAATAGATTCATACCAACAATAATGTACGGAAGAGAGATTTCTGACAATGAGCAGAGCTGGAAGAGATAGAGCTGGAAGATATTTTAGTAAATACAGCTCAAGAATTTGGTCCAACAATATCAAATATAGGGTCAGATTTATCAATAGGAAGATTCCACCGTTTTATATTCATTTTTGTGGGATTTTGAGAGCCATATTTATCAACAGTTGAAAGTTTGCCATTTGATATATATGCCTCTAATAACCTAAATGAAACGAATAATGAGCTGTGGAATTTTACTGTAGTGTGTTTTAATTCCAGTGATCTAAACATTGTTTATTAACTACATTTTACATTTTTATTAGAGCACAAGAATAGAGTATACAATGCAGATGGGCATTTAGCTGTTATGTAAGTACTGTTTGGCCTTGGCATTGAACTCTGAACCTGGCACCCGATTAAAAATCTCTTGAATAAGAAAAAAGGGATACAATGTTGACCCCCTTATTGCTTTTGTACTTGCATCAGGGGCATTAGTAAATGAGCACACTAGCCTTATTATCAAGGGTTACAACAGATACATTAGATTTATTAGTTTCAAGAAGGGGTTGGACAGATTTTTAACAAGTGGGAATACACACCGTTATTGAAAATAGCGCATAATACAAGTTGATCTGGGGACTGGTCCGATTGCCAAATTGGATTCAGGAAGGAATTTTCCCCCCCTCTGCGGCAAATTGAAGAGGCTTCAGAAGGGGCTTTTGCCTTCCTCCAAATCAACTAGCAGTTAGGCAGGCTATACAAACATAAAAGGTTGAGCTTGATGGACATGTGTCTATTTCAACCTAACTTATTATGCTACTATGTTAGGGTGAAAGTGTGATAAAAACTGTAGTCCAGCAGAAGCAACAGAGTTGTATTCCTAAAGCAATATAGCTCAATACATATTGTTTACCAGTTCTCCAGGGTCAGTGACTCTTCTTGTTCATTCATTGTAAGGAGATTACCTGGTGGTCTAGTGGGGGTGCAACAGGGATGCCCATTGCACCAAGGCGGAGACGCCCGCTGCTCTTCTCTTCTTCATTGTGCGCCCTCGCGTCCTAGCCGTGACGCGTGTTTTCACTGCTTCTGGGTTTGAGTTGCAGCATGTGACGTCGTTGTGTACCGGCGCGAAAATTCAAATATTTAAAGGGCTCACGCGCTAGTGATCATTGCCCAACGTAGGTTTACTTTCATAGTTCCTGGGTGCGTTTTTTTTTTGTGTTTTCCTGTGTTTGACCTTGCTTTCCCTTGACTCTGCTCCTGATTGCTGCCTGTCCTGACCATCTGCTAGTATTCTGACTATTCTCCTGGATTCTGATTTTGTACCGCTGCTTACGTATTCTGACCTGGCCTGTGACCCCGACTACACTTCTTCCTCACAAATGTGTACCATATTGCTTGCTTGTATTCGACTCGGCCTGTTCTTGGACTATTCCCCTATTCTCTGTTCCAGTACTACTTATGGTTCCCGTGCTCGCCCAGAGTTCTTCCCTTGGTCCTCTTACATTAAGACCTGGCAGCATCCGATTAGCGGAGGGCTCCTCCCGAAGTGAAAGGCGGCTGTTTTAGGCAGAAGAGTGAGCCGTGACCGGGACACTGGGGTTTACTCTGGGTTTGGGAAACCAAACATTACATTCATAAATTCATAAATTAATATACCAGTCTAAAGCCCACAATTATCTATTTTTATTTTCCTTATCAAAACCTCTAGCTGATGTGTTGCTATTCGCTGCACTGCTGTACATGAGCACCTATGTTACTAAATCAGCCTCAAAATATAAAAATAACAGAAAGTAAAACAATTCACATTTTTGTTACATGTTTATATTTTAACATGCTGTAGTACTAACTTGATAAACCAAGCAACCGTAATCTTAATAAAAAAAACGAAAAATACAAAGCACAAAAAAATTAATTTATGTGAAAAGCAATATCAAGAATTTCCCACTGAGTTAAAAGTTAATCCATTGCCAGTTTCTGAAAATACAGTTTGCCAAAAGATTTAATTAAGCATAAATGACAAATAGCAGATGCGGAACTTGGGAGTGCTTACTTTAGACACTCATTATTTGAAGAGGAACTACACAGAAGCTATATTATTCTCTGAGATTATTGCTCTTAATTACTGTTTATTTCTAAAGTAGTGTTATTTTTCATTTACGTCTGGAACAGTTCCTTATACAGACTATAAAATGCAATTTCATGTATACATATAAATACATATGTTTAGAAATGTTTAGTGCAAGTAACTTCTTTTCCCTTTTCACATTTTATTTACGGAACTGTTTCTCCTCTCATACAAACAAACATCAAATTCAAATACCAACAAGTGAAACAGAGTTGATGTAGCCATTCCCATATGGAGACAAACCCCATCCAATCGGGTCATTCCTTTACAGCAATCATAGATTTCTGAGTGATTTTATTGAATGCATAAACTTTGCAAAAATTATATTTTTATAGTTCAGAAAAACATGTAAAAAAGTGCTTAACTTTTTACACAATCTTTTTACACAATCTTTTGCAACAATCTCTAACTAGAATATCTTTTCAATCTGATTTTATCCCCTTTAATGTAAATGGTTAACACCAGGGGGCCCATTCACTAAGCTCGAGTGAAGGGTACTTCGACCATCGAATGGGCTACTTCGACCTTCGACTACGACCTTCGATTCGAATGTTTCGAACGAAAAATCGTTCGACTATTCGACCATTCGATAGTCGAAGTACTTTCCCTTTAAAAAAACTTCGACCCCCTACTTCGGCAGATAAAACCTACCGAAGTCAATGTTAGCCTATGGGGAAGGTCCCCATAGGTTTGCTAACCTTTTTTTGATCGAAGGATTTTCCTTCGATCGTTGGATTAAAATCCTTCGAATCGTTCGATTCGAAGGATTTAATCGTTCGATCGAACGAAAAATCCTTCGATCGATCGAACAAACGTTTAGCGCTAAATCCTTCGACTTCGATATTCAAAGTCGAAGGATTTCAATTCGAGGGTCGAATTTCGAAGTATTTTTAACTTCGAAATTCGACCCTTAATGAATCTGCCCCCAGGTCTAAGGTGGGCAAAATAATACTGTGAATAACCTTGCGCTAATGTGCAATTAACTCTCATAAAATGGTTTTTCCATGTCTGTAGTGAAGAAAACCTTTTAAAACTCTTTAGCAGCATAAGATTACAAAAACAAAAGATTCAATTAAAAATGTTATAATTTAAACATTTTCATAGGCATTGGATCTATAAATAGGAAGTAAGATATATAAGTTACTAACTTTATTTGCATAATAATTTACAGGCCCATTTTAAGACATGTGAAACCAGTGATCCGAACAGGATTCCACTGCTATGTTACACCACCATAGTATGCAATAATTGTTGTCATACATTCTACGTGAGAAAATAGCTGTCTAGTCTGATGTTTCATCATAAGTCTCCTGGATTTATATACTAGGGCTCTGAGAGCAGTTGTGTAGCCAGAGCATAAGTGGGTGTAGCCTTAGAAATTCAAAAGCTTCTGAGAATAGTGGAAAGAAGTTGGCACCACTAAAACAATTGCAACAATCCAGCCAGGCAGCCACATCCCCCTATTTATGACTGCAGAAATTTGCTAGCATAAATGTCTATTTCGTCATTTTTAAGTGATACATATTCATGAGCCATATGCCAGACATCTCACATTAGCAACATTGGGAAGCAATTAGCAACAGTTCCTCGTGCCATGTGAAAAAACTAGTGCGTAAATCATATAACATTTCAATAACATGTTGTTTTAGTTGATGTCCTTATTAAGGAAAAAAAAACACTTAACCTGAGTAGTTTATAGCAATTATATTCTGAAAAAGGGTTTATTAACACATCAATAAAAACAATTAAAACTTAGGGGCAGTAAAAAGAAAAATCTGTAATTTTTTTTTAAATCATAGTATTTGTATTTTATTTAATAGAGGGTTTAGTAAAGCATTTTTCCAAATTAACTTTCATTTGATTAATTTCAAGATAATGGCCCAGGTTCAATTCAATGAGGAAAATGTACATCATGTGAAAACCCATGGATGAAATTCAATTTGACATGCGATTCAATTAAAAAAACGTATCTCATGGTTTATCATGTGAAAACTCTATTGAATCTATGGGAAAAAACTTGAATCGAATTTGAAAAGTTTTCTTCCTCGAACTGTCTCTCGTCCATGAGTTTTCACATGATAAATTGTGAGATAACATTTTCTTACTGAACTGAATCTGGCCCAATGTTTGTGAATTTCCTGGAGCTTATTGATTTTGTGGATGTTAGAACAGAATAGAGTTGACTACTCAAAGCCTTTTAAAATATTCTTGTGAACTGACACATTGATCTACTTTGATATATGTCTCTCTGCAAAATTATGGTAAAAATGTGGTAAAACTAACTGCTGGTAATCCTTCAGGATTACTTCTAATTTCCATAAATCAATACCTTAGAACTGAACAATTATGATTTTTTAAAATCCATATTAAAGAGTTATGTTTAGGGAATAGAACCCCTGTCATTATTTACCAATTGCCACAAGTAATTATTTTTGTGTGCTTTAATATTCAATATTACTCCAAATTAATTTTATTTTATTAAAATATATGTCTTAAAAAGAGGACTTCAAAATGAAAGTCTGCACTCACATGAATTCATTTCAAAATGATTTTTCTTAATTAAATTTAGATGCTGAGCTGACCACATGATTGGGCCAAACTCTTAGAAATGGATATAACTTTCAATTAACCCTAATAATGAATTTTTCCTTTTGCTCCTCAGAATTCAGAGAGCAGATATTCATAATTGTAAAATGCTTAGTGTACATATTTGCAGTATGAGGATTGCAAAATCTGGCATGCAAATAATTAAAAGATGTTTGATTCTACATAAAATAAAAACAATACAGTTCTACTTTGTGCCCAATGGTGACCCATGGGATTTTCAATTACAGCTTTATACATAGAGTAATTTGAATTAAATTCAATTCATTAAATGATCTCTGTAAAAAATACACAGTCAACAATTAAATAGATGGATGAGTTCTTGGACTGAAACATTGGGTCTTCTTTACAGAAAAACCCTTCACTGGTCTAAGAATTACTTCAGTGGCAGGGCTAGTCTCTCCTTTTGTCCAGAAGCATAATGCTCTACAACACATGTAAACCAGGAACTGCAATTCAGACCTATTTTGCATAAATATAAGCTTACATTTTGAATATTATAATATATTATCATGAAAATTATCCTTTTAACCATTTTACACCTGTGTGGAAGGCTCCCATCTGTCCATATTTACAAGATTTCAAACCACAAATACCTGTGTTAATTTTACACCTGAAGAAAAGAGAAAAATGTTTTGCATAAGTGCATAGTTGCACACTTTTCCGCAATGCACTATTTCTCCCCAGAATTCATATGTCAGGAGTTGATGGAAGCTCCAGGGCTTGCACAGCACTGTGGGCCAATAAAGGCACAGCAGTGCTCAATTTGTAATGAAATGCAGGAAGAACCAATCCCTGCTGAGTGCTACTATACTGAAGCATGCAGACCACATTTGTATATGAGTAGCTTTAATGAAAGTGGTTTTAGATGCAACTCACTGCAGGGAAAAGCAGAAGTTGTCGACTGCATCTGTGGATGTAGATAAGCCCTATTATATTTTATAATTTGTTGATCCACTTTTGCAGCAATAACTTCTTTAAGTCCTTTGAGCAGAGTCCGTACCAGCTTTGCCCTTTGGGAGTCATTTTGTTCCATTTCCTGATACAGATTCTGAGGCTATCCTTTTAGGCCTAGAGAGCAAAGTTTGCCCAAAACACCTAAAATTGCTCATATTGTGCTTCATTGAAATTATGTAAATGTCCATGAATTGCCATTACAAGGAGGCCAATAAATCATGCAAATAAGCTATAAGGCAAGCTAAAATTGATATAGAAAAGGATATTGCAGCAAGTAGTAAAAAAAATCCAAAATTATTTTTTAAATATATTAATAGCAGGAAGGGGTGGGACCCTTACTATCAGAGGGGGGTCAGCTGGTTGATGAAAACAAAATAAAAGCGCAGATTCTGAACTCATATTTTTCATCTGTCTACACAACTGAGGAACCAGTAAGTGAAGGTTTCCTTCTTAACAGTCCCAATTCTAGTAATACAACTAATGATGCATGGTTCACACATGAAGAAATTCAAAAGAGACTAGAACATGTTAAGAAAGGTCCGGGGCCAGATGGTATTCATCCCAGGGTAATTAGCGAGCTTAGCTCTGTGATTGCCAAACCGCTTTACTTAATTTATTCATTGAGATATGGCATAGTGCCGAGAGACTGGCGAATGTGGTGCCTCTATTCAAAAAAGGATCCCGTTCTCAGCCTCAAAACTATAGGCCAGTTAGTCTGACGTCAGTGGTAGGAAAGCTTTTCGAAGGGTTAATAAAGGATAAGATACTGGACTTCCTAGCAAATCATAATACTATGAGTTTGTGCCAGCATGGTTTTATGCGTAATAGAGCTTGCCAGACTAACTTAATTTCTTTTTATGAAAAGGTAAGTAGAGACCTCGATTCTGGGATGGCAGTGGATGTGATTTACTTAGACTTTGCTAAAGCATTTGATACAGTGCCACACAAAAGGTTACTGGTTAAATGAATGAATGTTGGCCTGGAACATAGTATTTGTACCTGGATAGAGAACTGGCTAAAAGATAGACTACAAAGAGTGGTGGTAAATGGAACATTTTCTAATTGGACCAGTGTTGTTAGTGGAGTACCGCAGGGCTCTGTACTAGGTCCCTTGCTTTTCAACTTGTTTATTAAAGGAAAACTATACCCCCAAAATGAATACTTAAGCAACAGATAGTTTATATCAAATTGAATGACATATTAAAGAATTTTACCAAACTGGAATATATATTTACATAAATATTGCCCTTTTACATCTCTTGCCTTGAACCACCATTTCGTGACTCTATCTGTGCTGTCTCAGAGATCACCTGACCAGAAATACTACAACACTAACTGTAACAGGAAGAAGTGAGAAAGCAAAAGGCAGAACTCTGTTTGTTAATTGGCTCATGTGACCTTACATGTGGTTTGTATGTGTGCACAGTGAATCTTAAGATCTCAGGGGGCGGCCCTTATTTTTTAAAATGGCAATTTTCTATTTATGATCACCCAATGGCACATACTACTAAAAAAGTATATTATTATGATAATGGTTCATTTACATGAAGCAGGGTTTTACACATGAGCTGTTTTACTCAGTATCTTTTAATAGAGACCTACATTGTTAGGGGGGTATAGTTTTCCTTTAATGACCTGGAGGTGGGCATTGAAAGTACTGATTCTATTTTTGCAGATGATACTAAATTGTGCAGAACTATAGGTTCCATGCAGGATGCTGCCACTTTGCAGAGTGATTTGTCTAAACTGGAAAACTGGGCAGCAAACTGGAAAATGAGGTTCAATGTTGATACATGCAAGGTTATGCACTTTGGCAAAAATAATATAAATGCAAGTTATACACTAAATGGCAGTGTGTTGGGAGTTTCCTTAAATGAGAAGGATCTAGGGGTCTTTGTAGATAACACGTTGTCTAATTCTGGGCAATGTCATTCTGTGGCTACTAAAGCAAATAAAGTTCTGTCTTGCATAAAAAAGGGCCTGGTAAGGCCTCATCTGGAGTTGAAACTGCACTGAAAGCAGTGCAGTTTTGGACTCCAGCCCTTAAGAGGGATATAAATAAGCTGGAGAGAGTGCAGAGACGTGCAACTAAATTGGTTAGAGGGAAGGAAGACTTAAATTATGAGGGTAGACTGTCAAGGTTGGGGTTGTTTTCTCTGGAAAAAAGGCGCTTGCGAGGGGACATGATTACATTTTACAAGTACATTAGAGGACATTATAGACAAATAGCAGGGGACCTTTTTACCCATAAAGTGGATCACCGTACCAGAGGCCACCCCTTTAGACTAGAAGAAAAGAACTTTCATTTGAAGCAACGTAGGGGGTTCTTCACAGTCAGGACAGTGAGGTTGTGGAATGCACTGCGGGGTGATGTTGTGATGGCTGATTCAGTTATTGCCTTTAAGAATGGCTTGGATGATTTTTTGGACAGACATAATATCAAAGGCTATTGCGATACTAAGCTCTATAGTTAGTATAGGTATGGGTATATAGAATTTAATTAAAAGTAGGGAGGGGTGTGTGTATGGATGCTGGGTTTTCATTTGGAGGGGTTGAACTTGATGGACTTTGTCTTTTTTCAACCCAATTTAACTATGTAACTATGTAACTATGTAACTATGTAAATCCCTAGTTAACCCAATTGCAAGTGGCATTGGATAGAATTCTGATAATCCATTTTAAGCACCCAAAGCAAAAAGGGGAGAATGCCTGGAATGTGGCCTGTGGATATTACACCTTAAATATATTTTAAACAAATGTACCACTTAAGAGTATGTTTTTAATTTAGCTGATATTTGTTACCTATTGGCTGTTTTCGGTTTGAGTGTCGCTAGTTAGCTATCTCTGCCCAGGATTCTAGACCACATAAATTATATGAGTTATAGTTTAGTAAGTTATTGTAACAAATATGATGCTATGATGCTAATTAAATAACAATCAAGCTATGGAAAATCATAAATTATCTTGAGAAAGCATGGGGTCTCTTAAATACTTGCTGTTTATAGTTTTTAACATGGCAATAGAACCACTAATCCTTATAAACATATACATATTTTGTCTAAGATTTAGCTGTAAAAGTATATTTGTGAATGAAAAAGGATAAGTTTCAATTTTCATGGTAATTTTCCAATGCACTTCCAGAAAACTTAAAACATAAAAATGGACCTTCTCATTAGTTGCTGTATTGGCATTTTAGATTTTGGATAAGCTAAGGAGGATTTTGTCAATGCTGAATATGTGAATTGAAAAAATACAGTGACGAAACACCCATAGACCATTTTTTTGCAAGAAAAAATTCACAATGAAAAAAATGACCATAGACTCCAATGTTTGCCATGGGAAATAAAAATTAATTGACTTCAATGCATGCTTTATTGTGCTTAATATAGGAAGATACTGGACCTACTGTATTAAAGAAAAGAAAGCTAACTTTAATGTCAGAGTAACATATCTTGAAACCCAAGGAAAAATAGATGTCTCCATCTGGCAATTGATATTAATTGAAATAAAGATCTGCCCATATCCAAAAATGTCAACAATAGCTTCTGCTTTTCTATTTGTTAAAATCTCCCCATTACTAATGAAAGTATTTCATTGTATTGAAGCTTTACCAACATACAAAACAATTCCATTTGGGCAGTTGTTTTAAAACAACAACCAATTTGTGAGCACTCAAACCATGCTCGTTTCCCAGGGGACCAGTAAATCAGACCAATACTCCACTGGCCTTGGGTGGACTAGTTTTAATTGAGCATGTTTTTACCATAGATGCATTTGTAAGCTTTACAATGACACCTAGTAGCTCTTGTTGTAATTGAAATAATTAAATCAATAAATACCAACTATACTGTAGCAGGAATTTGTGCTTAGTACATGTTTAGTCCCCCCCCTCTAAATAATCCTGACAATGATTTGCTCAGGTCTGAGGATTTCTCCTCCTTTTCCATGGCCAATCTATTTAGCCAATCTATTTAGCATTGGATATATATATACAGTAACATATACTGTATATACAGTACATATATATATATATATATATATATATATATATATCTTATATGCAAAAACATATCAATAAAGTGACTGAAAGCAAAAAAAACCTTTTCAATATGATGACAAAAATATGATTGATCTTTAGTTTAAATATTGGTACTATATAAATATCCTTGTTAAAGATGAAATATGTTAAATAAAAAATTTACCACTGTACTATACAGTATACAGATATCACGTGAAAACTGTCAAGAAAATGTTATCTCGCAGTCACATGAAAACTCTAATGAAGTCTATAGGAGTAGATTGGAACTGAATTTGGAGAAAATTTTTCTTTTTTTTCTCCTCCTCCTCCGAAGATGCAGCATGCTATGTTCCCATCCACCAGCCGTGTTGCATCGGATGGAAACATATAGTTCCATATAGTTTACACATCAGATTTTTGTATCAGTCCAATTATATTTTGACCCATGCAAGTGCATCTGACTTGTAGGATGCATTTTGTTGTTCCGACACTATCCTACAAAGTGTTTCATAAAGTTTAGCCCTTAGAATTATTGATTTAAAGCAAAACATACTTAAATAAATAGGTTGTAGGATTTTTCAACATTTTAGCACAATACAATTATTGTTATTAGACTACTAGAAAAAGGCAGAGCTAAGTCATGCAGCATTTCAAAGAAATATAGGTTGGAGCAGGACAGTGAAATACAGCCAAAGAATATGAGGTACCTTTGATTTTATATGAAAGAAATACAGAGTGAGTTAGAGCACTTGACAAAACAGTGAATGCACTTAAACTACTGTGTTACAGCATCCTTTCCAGAATTCTAATGTAATATATATATTAAACTTTTGATTAATTTACCAATACAAGTTCCATTTGTGTTGCTCTAGTGTCTGTGTGTGAATTGTGCCATTGTGTGTGGAGATACTTGCAGTAACAGAAAGTGTGAGAGTGCAATTCACCTGGTGCGCATTTGTTGTGTATGTAAGCATAGCTTGTAAAGGATGTGGGAGAAGCAGGAGTTAATTCCAGGGCTCCATTGCATCTGTGCACTATTTACTTTGCATCATACATTTTTTCAGCAAAGCTCATGGAACCAGGGTTTTTACACAGGTACAAATATTCAAGTATACAAATAGTCACAATGCTTCACAACAGCCAGCTCTGCAGATACATCATCTGAATTTATACAAATGGTGTTTCCCACCCATTTTGCTGTTTCAGTGAGCCCTGAGTATTCTGATCACTAAAACAAATGTCTTAGAAAATGATTAATTTGGTCATTCCTCTTTTTGCATGCATTGCAGATGAACTCTTTCATAGTTTACATCACATTTCTGTATCTCAATTTCACAGTCTTTGCATTTACAGTCCATTCATTGGATCTGTTATGCTGAAAGCTTGCAAACTACAGTACTCTGAAATGGTGGCTTTTTGCAACTTAAACACATTAGGATGGGTTTGTCATAAGCATAAATAAATGCTGATTTAGTTAGCACAACTAGTGATGGGCGAATTTATTCGCCAGGCACGAATTTGTGGCGAATTTGCGCGATTCGCTGCCAGTGAATAAATTCGCGAAACGCCTGTGAAAAATCGCCCGAAAAAATTCGGGGCCGTTTCGCGAATTTTTCGCCTTTTCGCGAATTTCGCAAATTTTCCGGTGAAACGGCGCAAATTCGCCCATCACTAAGCACAACATACTCTTGTCTTATTGCAGAATACGGTAACTGACAAATTAAATTATACTTGTTTACATATTGTAAAAAACCAAACTTTATACAGGACAAGTTGCGTATATGACATACAATATTACTCATTCCCAGATGTAGAGTATATAAGAGTGAGTAATTTGGGGTGTTGTCCTTGTTTTGTACATATTCTGTGCAGTCTGTACTACAAAATTGATGTACACCCACACCATGTTTGTGTGTGTTTTACAGTTTATTGCCATATACATTATGCTTTTCTATTTACTGTATACTTAGTTCTATATACTGTATGCTGACCAGAAAACTATGAATAAGCCACCAGTCTGTGGTTGGGATCAGTTCAGCAACTGCCCTGGCTCTGCTTTAAAGACTAGCATTTGAGCTTTAGCCTATGTAATGAAAAATTTAATTTTAGCAGCAAAACTGGTTTCCCTTGACAAGAATGTTTCTGCTTTACATGAGGGTACATAACCCTTCTATTTAGTCAAAGTACATAAAGAGAAAAATGTAACAGAAATCATAAATGGAAACAAAATTTACACAAATAATAAAAATGCATATTTCACAATGTAATATTCTCAGTTAGACAGTTGCTGCATTGCCAAGTTTAAATGCACAAAGGTCATTTATAGTATAAGGCATGCTTGAAGGTGACTTGAGCTTTTGGAGCAATAACTTTTTCAGAAAGTAGTTTAATGACATGCATGGTACACTGGTGTAAACTAGTGATGAGTAAAACTGTACAGAAAAATTCGCAAAACCATGAGAAAATTCGCCAAAATGCCTTGGAGTCAATGGGAAGGGGAAATTGCAGTTAAGCTATTTATTTTACTTTGCAATTACATACAACAGGATCTTAAAAAACTGGCAATCTGGGCAAGTGGAGATTCAATGTTGATAAATAAAGTCATGCAACTGGGATGTAAAAATATCCAAGCCACTTATATCCTTAATGGGACTGCACTAGGCAAATCCATAATGGAAAAGCACCTTGAAGTCCTTGTAGATAATAAACTTGGCTGTAACAAGCAATACCAGTCAGCAGCATCAAGGGCAAATAATGTCTTGAGCTGTATTAAAAGGGGCATTGATTCACAGGAGGAGGGGGTCATTCTTCCACTGTACAGAGCACTGATAAGGCCCCATCTAGAATATGCCGTACCGTTTTGGTCACCAGGCTCAAACAGGACATTATTGAATTAGAGAGGGTACAGAGAAGGGCATTTAAGCTGGTAAAAGGTATGGAAAATCTTAGCTATGAGGAAAAACTGGCAAAATTGGAGATGTTCACGATTTAGAAAAGGCGCTTAAGCGGTGATATGATAATGATGTATAAATATATAAGGGGATAATATAATAATCTCTCTAATGCTTTATTTACCAGTAGGTCTTTCCAGCTGACATGAGGTCACCCATTCCAATTCGAAGAAAGGAGGTTACATCTAAATATTCAGGGTTTTTTTTACAGTGAGAGCTGTGAAGATGTGGAATTCTCTCCCTGGCTGATACAGTACAGGCTGATACATTAGATAGAAGGGGTTGGATGGCTTTTTGGCAAAAGAGGGAATACAGGGTTATGAAAGGTAGCTCATAGTACAAGTTGATCTCGGGACTAGTCCGATTGCCATTTTGGAATAGGGAAGGAATTTTTTCCCCCTCTGAGGCAATTGGAGAGGCTTCAGATGGGGTTTTTTGAATTCCCCTGGATCAACTAGCAGTTCGGCAGGTTAAAAGGCTGAACTTGATGGACATGTGTCTTTCTGAAACCTAACTTACTATGTTACTATGTTACATATACATTACAATCCATAGTGGGAAAAAGAAGATCGTGATATCTCTGTCATTTGATCACCCATGTAATCACCTGGACTTTATGCCACAAAGAAATTGATGTTCCAACACCCTAAGACCATCAGCATTTGGCATGATGTAGAACTTCCAGTTTGCAATTTTTCAATTGTCCATGGTTCAGTTCAGACAAAGACAGTTTTTTTGGCTTTTGTATATGTTTATAAAAATAGTTTGCATTTTATTTACTTTATTTTAGGACATAATTGCCTTAATAATTTGATGACTGAAATCACCTATATACATATAAGAGCTGTATATTAGTGACAGCAGAGTCAGTCATCATAGGATGCAGGCTGATCATTTGGTCTGAACCTTAACTTAATGTCCCAAATAAAGCAAATCTATACCTTAATCTAACATCCCAAAATAAAGAACATAAAGCTCAACCCGTTTTCACCAATATACTGTGCATGCAAAAGCAAGAAGCAGCCTTAGGGGCAGATTTATAAAATTTTGAAATTAGAGCTCACCCTATTACATTTCTGCCCCTCAGTTAATTTCTTTGGGTTTTCAGAGGCATATTTATTAAATGGTGAGCTCCTAACTTTCATTCATTAATATATACACCTCTAAAAATCCTATAGAAATGAATAGATAGCCGTGGACTTTTACTAAACACTAATTTCACAGTTTAACAAATTCGCTCCTTAGTCAGAATTGAACTATGGATTAAAAGCCACAAGCCTGAAGTGCTAATGCCTACACTATCATGCCAGGTGATATTATGTGAGTGTCAAAACATAATTTCTTCCACTAGCAGAAGTGGCGATCATACAGTTTCCAGGTTTACAAAAGCTACATTAAATTTGGGATATATTTGGTTCCCTTATTAGTTTACCCATTGATGATCAATTGATCTGTTTGTTTTCAAACAATGAAACACTGTTTATTATGGCCACCCAAACCTGTCAGACAGGTACCACTTAAGAGTTCAACTTTAGATGTGTTGAAAAACTGAAAAAGAAAAAAATTAAAAAATAATAGACGGGATTAGGATTTCTGTGAATTACTGAATGATCTTGGTTTATGCCAATAGTTTTACCTGTGGCCATACTTGGTCAGCGGGGAGTTGATGCCATACAAGCAATGCTCTAGTGATTTTAAAAGCCTTATTCCATTGGGACAATTTACAATTACTTGTAAATGGATAATCATTTGGTCAAATACAAAACTATTGGGGGCAGTTACCCTATTTCTCTCGAGGCATGAATTTTCATTCTTACTGGACTGAAATCAATTGATCTGTTTATGTAGCTGTACCTACATGCTTGTGGTTTGATATTAAATGCATGCAGTGCACACATATATTATTCAGCATCTTTTCAAGCAGGTCTTGCTGAATTATTACTAAACAAAAATCATTAAAAAAAAATCACAGGTCAGTTTAGGAAAGCAACACTAGGCCTGTTAGGTACAGAATAAAATTTTAAAGCTGAATAAGCAGCATCAAGAAAAATTCTTTTGGTGCTGTTTGCTCTGAAAAGAAAGTGTCAACACTGCACAGTCTATGTATTTATCCAAGTGGAATCACTCAGGGCTGGCTGTGCATTGTGCATTCAAGCAAATCAGTTTCACTTCTGATTTAACATTAACCTTGTATAAATGCACTATTGCTAGGTAGCTAAAACAATCTAGATATAGAAGACTCTGACAAGGCAGAGAGAATGTAAGCTCATATTGCTTTCTTTAAAGGAGTGTTACTGACAAGAAGTAACATTTTTATTCTTTATTTGCCATTCTGCTTTTAAGTACATACCGGTCTTTTTTTTACAGTCATACTGCATTTAACATAGTCTTTCATGCATAAGAATTCAATTCCGTGCTGTTCACCCAGTCACTGGCTATGGCAAATCAAGGGTACTTGGCTAAATGATTATGACATGCATCAGATAATAATTGGCTAAATGGACTTAACAAAATAGGGTTCTATGCAAGTAGGAAGAGGAAAATAAATAGTATATAAAAATAAATTTTCCTTTTGTAAATGTAGTAGACAAAACACGGTGAAATAAAGGTTGAATCACAGAACTGGAATGCTGGTTCTTTATGAACTACTAGACATTAAGCCCGTTAAATTAACGGGCGCTAGATGGTCCGTGGGGCACATGCGCAGTAGCGCAATCCCACGGACACAGGGACTGGACGCAGAGACACTTCAACTTTATTATATAGGATACATACATATATTAACTGTGCACCCAGGAAGCAAATGGTAGTTGGAGGGACGCTTTGCAGTATAAATAATTATATACAGTTAGGACCATAAATATTTGGACAGAGACAACTTTTTTCTAATTTTGATTCTGTACGTTACCACAATGATTTTTAAATGAAACAACTCAGATGCAGTTGAACCGCAGACTTTCAGATTTAATTCGGTGGTTTGAACAAAAAGATATTCAACAAAAAAATGTGAGGAACTGAACCTTTTTTTAATACAATCTCTTCATTTCAGGGGCTCAAAAGTAATTGGAGCATTGAATCAAAGGCTATTTCATGGCCAGGTGTGGAAATTCCTTTGTAATGTCTATCAATGTAGCAGCTGGAGTTGATTTGAGGGGGAGTGCTTGTATGTGGACGATTTTGCTGTGAACAGGCAACATGCGGTCAAAGGAGCTCTCCATGCAGGTGAAACAAGCCATAGTTAAACTGCAAAAACAGAAAAAACCCATCCGAGAAATTGCTACAATATTAGGAGTGGCAAAATCTTTTTGGTACATCCTGAGAAAGAACTGGTGAATTCAGCAACGCAAAAAGACCTGGACGTCCACGGAAGACAACAGTGGTGGATGATCACAGAATAATTTCTATGGTGAAGATATATATATATATATATATATACAGTATATATATAAAAGTTTATTTAAATTGATATAAGTCCTGAGCATTGCGGTTTTTTGGTTGTACTATATATATATATATATATATATATATATATATATATATATATATATATATATATATATATATATATATATATATATATATATATATATATATATAATACACAAAACCATGAATATCCTGTTATCCTGTTAATATTATAGACGGCTCTTAGTGATGTCATTTTTGTCACAATGATTGATTAAAACGCAGGTATTATAATAAATTAGGTACCCCCCTATTGTAAAATATGAGGATATTATAAGTCACCTCTGAGTTCCATGACCTGTATAAAAGCACGAGCCAAAGTCCTTATAAATGACTTATATCTTTATATTTTACAACAGCAGGTACGTTATTCACCATATATACATTTTTTCAAATTCTACACTAGGTGGCAGGGGTGAATGGACTTGCAAATGAAATCTAATCAGCAAATGCACAGTATTCTCTCATTTTTCCTGCACCATAATCACTTTATCATAAGTGACAATAAAAGGAATGTGTTTAAGACACAAGTAGAGAATAGGTTCACTTCAGCATTTTGATTTATCTGCCCATATAGCATATCAGACAAAAAGTAAATGCCAATGACTTCAGTTTCATTTATTGTAATTATGGCCTTCCAGACATTTCATCATATATTCTTTTATTGCATGTCCATGTTCTATAAAACAGCTATTATTTTGCCTGCTGTAGTATGTATCTCTCATAGCTTCACTAAAACATGTTGCTAGAGCAACCTGGCTTTGTTGATAGTGCAGCAGCATCAGTGAGATAATAGATCTCCTAGCAACAAGGCCAAAGCAGCAACTGCAGAAATATTCCATGCTATTTCTAATTGCACTACAGGTTTCAGAAGTCTCTCTCTCACACACACACACATATAAAGACATTCTCATTTGTGAAACATGCTAACCATTGCTGAATAACATAAGGGGGAGACATATTGTTACCTAAAATGAATGTTATTTTTAGGGATGCACCGAATCCACTATTACCAAACCGAATCCGAATCCTAATTTGCAAATAGGGGTGGGAAGGGGAAAACATTTTGTACTTCCTTGTTTTGTGACAAAAACTCACGCGATTTCCCTCACGCCCCTAATTAGCATATGCAAATTAGGATTCGGATTCGGTTCGGCCGGGCAGAAGGATTCGGCCAAATCCGAATCCTGCTGAAAAAAGTAGAATCCTGGCCGAATCCCGAACCGAATCCTGGATTATAGTTATTTTAGTGTATTCCTTTATGCTAGTCAACCAACTATTTTGCTTCAAGCCACAATGGTCACAATGTAGATTGCTCTTTGTTAGGTAACACAGGATTCATATAAACAACAAATAGCCTGGAAACCTATCAGTGTCACACTGGGGTGTCCTGGCCCACCAGGACTGTCACCTCAGGGGGAAATTTTTCTTTAATCCACGAAAATGCTGCCAGCCTCCAAGCCCCCCAACACCACCTTCATGCACACTGTGCCTTTAACTGCATTCTTGTGGCTGAAATTAGGGGTGGGTGAAGTGCCAGTGCCCAAAGAGCAAGAATGACAAAGAAAAATAAAAGGATAACCCCATCACACACAAACAATTCTTAGAAACTAGCTTATAAAATTGTTTACTGATAAATAGCCATCTGTAATGTTAGCTAAAAGGTGGAATTCATATCTGAACGCTGTCCTTCTGTCTCACTTCTACTTTAATACATATCATGGACAGATGTTTTGGCCTAGCTATAGCATTTTCACTGAGGTTCCCCCTTCAAAAATTAGGTCTAATGCCCTATAATAGTACAAGGTTGTTCTTCAGCCTTGGAAGTCTCTCAGGGAAGAGTGTCTTCCCTCTGTGACCCCTACAATTTGGTGGGTGTCATCGCCTCACTGGAGTGAAATACCGTTCTGAGTATTTCTAATGCTCGATGCAGGCCTGTTTATCTCACTCTCCTAGGGGCTTATTATGTCAGAGCTGAGTACCACTTCCTTTACCTTGTTCGCAATGACCCTGCACCCCAATATTTCCAAGGTTATTGGCCACATTAGGACTCAAAACTTGATACTGGGGAAACCCAAAGAGAGTGATCCATGTTCCTCTCCTTTTATAAACTAAAGGTAGAATATGTCACAAAAACCTGGGGCCAATTGTGAAATTACCCTCCCATAGGGCATAGGATACAGACTGAGAACTTACCGAGCAGGAAGGGATATTAACACTTTTGGTCCTCTAAATATATATCTATATCTATATCTATATATATATCTATATATATCTATATATATATATATATATATATCTATATATATATATATCTATATATATATATATATATATATATATATATACACACACACTGGAATGAGGTCATTACCCCTGTATACCTGTTTTCAGCCTCACTGCAGCTACCAAGAAGAGAACATTGCACACTTTAAATGAAGGATAATAAGAGAGCTTTATTTACAATTGAAGGTCTGAAAAGTTTTGAAGATAGTGTTTGTCTGTCTGTCTATTAACCTACTTGTGAACTAAAACAGTAGCCATTTTCTGTCCATCATTAACCAATTAAATAAAATGCATCAGTTTACATTTTTTATGGGTGAGCTGCAAATACTATAAGGTTTATAAATCTACTATTGTAATAAACTATTATAAGATGCTTAGTATGTGTTTACATACTACAGTGTTTACAGTGAAGACATAACTACTACTTCTCACTAGGGTATATTTTTACATGGGTCAAATATCTGTAGGCTATAACATACTGTAAGACGAGCTGGGAGATCTTCTGAGTTTCTTACCCCCGGCGCGTACTTTCCTGCAGGTGGGGGCGTAGCCACGGCTGGTGCTGATGTCATCTCTCTTAATGTGACTCTGGCGTTGCTCACTCAGCGTCGACACTGAGCGTCTTGACGTCATCATGGGGTGCGAGATTTGAATCTTTGGCACCAGATCATCTTTAAATAGCCAGTTCTCCAGTGCCCAAGCTGGCTTCAGTTGTACTGTTCCTGCTCAAGCTTATTTTTTGACTACTGTTTTTGACTCCTGCCTGTTTCCCGACCTTGATTCCTGCCGCCTGCCTAGACCCTTCTGCCTGATTGACTACACTTTTTGCCTTATCCTTGTCGGTAACTCATTTCGGACTTTTTGTTATCTAAACTCACTCTTCCTCTGTGGTTCCACAGCAGTAAGCCCTGGGCCCTAAAAGGGCGTCAGCGAACACCGGAAACCGCATTGCGTCTGAGTGTACCCACCGTCTTCTGAAAGGTTCCAGATTGACGTGAACGTTACACATACAGTATTTAAGTAAGCGTGTATTTAATCAAGGTCTAAATTTTTTTAAAAGGACCTTCATTGGATAAGAGATTTAAGCCATATGCCATGTTTTTTAATGCAAATAAGGAGGCTTATTACATAAGATATGAACCCATGACAAAATTATGTTTGTATTTTGTTTAAAATATCTAATTTAAATGATTTATCATAAAAATAATATGAGCAAAACTTGTATTTTTCACTTTGCCAAAAAAATTCACAACATATGGCAGAACTTTACCAAAATGCATTGTCATTAGGAAGGCAAAATTATATTGTGGTCAAGTTGTTTTTAACTCTGTTATAGCATATACATTGCCTTATCTTGTTAGAGAAACTCCTTTTCACTATGCTACAACTGATCTTCATAAAAGAATAGGCTCCCATATTGCCTATTTCTACTAAATGCTGTGTCTAGGGCGAAGCGGAGAAGGTCTCTGATCCCACTGCTTGATGTAGAAGGCAAGGGGGTATAAAAATATCAGCAATTTCTCAGCACATCATGTTTTTTCCAGGGAAACAGAATGCATGGCAAAATTGAAGTGAAGATTCAACAAAAATATTCGCAACTGTGAATTTTGATGTAATGGTTGAAAGTATGTCTACACATAGATGAAATAGCATTACCTACTTTAACCTACTATCTGTTCTCTTTCAATTTTATATGGAATGTATATACGGTATTACAGCTGGTGATAAGTCAGTAAAACCATGCCGTGTATGCCTATGTGTACTATATGAGCTGCTATATGTGAGCTGCAATATCATAACATCTGGCCATTCACAAAATACAAATTCACCTTTCCCCACTAGTTCTATTTTTGACCGCTGGTGCTGCTGCTCAGCAATATGTTTTTATGATGTTTTCAAAAATGCATTATATGAACAGAACAATTATTAGAACAAAATATCATTAGTGATTTCATATTAATCTGTACCATTGTGATAAATATATATTATTATTTACCCCTTGTGTGTTTCCTTTTTCAAACAAGACATATGGGATGATCTATGAAGGATCGAACTGGGGAATCCTGAAGGATTTATTGGAGTTCAGACAAGGTATTTTATCATTTATTAACACTTTCTTGGCTGTCAGAAAAATCCTCATGAGAGGCAAGAACTTGCTTAATGAAATGGCACATTTATCAAAGCAGATCAATGTGTCAGTTTATCAGAATTTGTCTTGCTTTGAGCTGCTGAATATTAATGAATTGATATAGTCCTGGCTTCAAGTGTGCATGTTCCTTGTTGGCTATCATTGACAGGAGTTAAGGACTGCAAATGAAACAGCAGGACACATGGCCACTAAAAGTTTTTTTCTGGAGAGGGCATTGCTGTCTTCCAGAGTCTGAATACTTGGTTTAGGAAGAGGTATAGAACGCTTCCGTGGCCTTATGTAATATTATGAATTTACAATGCCTAATGGAGAGATACAATTTTTTAATTTTGAATCTCAAAACCTTGCATTCTTATCATCAGTTAGCTAATAGCTAGAATCATATTACCAGTATGAGTCCAAACAATAAGGAACATATCCTTGGGGGTGAAAGTAAAGTCCATAGCATTTATGTGAACTGATCTCTATAACAACAATGAAAAAGGTCATAATAAGGAAATCTAGATATTGTGTATTATATCATTTTGTGTAGATACGTACTGTATATATAAATTACACACACATAATTCTTTTAGCTGAGTTTTCTATTAATAATTTCACATGGCATTCATTTCCTCAGTTTGAGGTGGGTAGGGTTTGATTAGTGCACTTGAACAGACAGTATAAATAGAACCCATGGGACTCCAATGGAGCTTGCTCTAGTGGATAGCTGCTCTTAAGTGTTTGCTCTTTGTGGGTTTCAAACTAAAGGAGATTCAAACTAGATCAATAGTTTGTTTTAAACTCTAATTTTTTTTATTTCTGTTTTTGATCTGTAACTGGGATGATGAGTGTAAGCAAGATTGAAGGTCTTACCTAGTACACAGTCTGCCATATGTATGCAGATTTGGAATAAGAGTTCCAAACTGCTTACCTCTGCGGCAGTTGTGAGCAAATTGCCACTTTAGAGGCTTGTGTTAGAGCAACAGAGCAGCAAATTGCAACACTGCGGTTGATTAAAATCTTGAGAGGAGTCTCTTGCTCACTAAAAAGGACCTAGCAGACTCAGATAGTTTGGGTGGAGCAGAACTGCAGCAGGATGATGAGGCAGTTAGCTGGATGACAGTTAAGGGAGTGGGTTCCTAGAGCACTGGGATGATTTTTCCTTTGCTTTTCAGTTTGTTTATTAATGACCTAAATGTGGGCATTGAAAGTACTGTTTCCATTTTTGTTGATGATACTAAAATGTGCAAAACTATAGGTTCCATGAAGGATGCTGCCACTTTGTAGAGTGATTTCACTAAATTGGAAAACTGGGCAGCAAACTGGAAAATGAGGATCAATGTTGATAAATGCGAGGTTATGTACTTTGGCAAAAATAATATAAAAACAAGTTATACACAAAATGGCAGTGTGTTGGGCATTTCCTTAACTGAGAAGGATCTAAGGGTTTTGTGAATATCAAGTTGTCTCCGGGCAGTGTCATTCTGTGGCCACTAAAGCAAATAACGTATTATCTTGCATAAAAAAGGGCATGAACTCAGGGGATGAAAACATAATTTTGCCCCTTTATAGGTTTCTGTTAAGGCATCATCTGTAGTATGCGGTGCAGTTTTGGGCTCCAGTCCTTAAGAGGGATATAACTAAGCTGGAGAGAGTGCAGAGGTATGCAACTAAACTAGTTAGAGGGATGGAAGACTTAAATTGCGCAGTTATGTTACGGTTGGGGTTGTTTTCCCTGGAAAAGAAGACACTTGAGAAGGGAAATGATTACACTTTAAAAGTAAATTAGAGGACATTATACACAAATAGCAGGGGACCTTTTTACCCATAAAGAGAATAACCGCACCGATGGACTTTGTTTTTTTTTCAACCTGATCTAACCATGTAACTATGTAATTATGTAACTATGTAACAATATGAGCAAATGTAAAACAAGCAAATCGGCACTCAGTTAAAGCTTTCTCTGGTTAAATCTACTGTGAAAAGACAGCTCAGGCCAAGGGGGATGTGGTGCAGGAAAGAGCTATCCTAATGATTGTTTGAACCTAGTCATGCAACAAATGCCTTCCGGGAAAAAAAGCAGAACTTTCACTGGATGCTTCCTTCCTATTACTAGAAATATGTTGCTCTAATCCCTTGCTGCTGGAACATCCTGAATATGTGTGTGATTATATTTTATATAAGCTTAATTTTAAACCAGAGTTGCAGCCATACTGATGATATTTTGTATATGGTTTATTTTAGAATGAATTTGATGACTCTCATAAATTTCATTACTCTACTGCATTGACTGCATATCTTTAAATATAATTGTGCTGAGTATTACAGTGCTGTAACTGTTGATTAAATGTGTATAACGGGATGTTATAGAATGGGGTATGTCCCACAGAGGTCTGTGCATGGTCCTTTGCTTTTTTTTACAGGGCTGGAAACTAGGGGTGGACAGAAGAGGCACGTGCCTAGGGCACAGAGCCTGGGAAGTGCAGGCATGTACCTTACCCTGTTGCCTGCCCCTAGTCCAGCTAAGCGAGTTCTGCACTCCAACACCAAAAGAAGTGGATGCATGGTTGGTCTCATCTGTGCATGTACGCCAGCTTGCCAAATTAGGGGGTGGTGTGGCTGGCTGGGTCGCCTGGGGTGTCTGGCCGGCTAGGCCTGGCCCTGGCTTTTAAGCTTGTTTATGAATCACCTAGCAGTGGGTGTTGTACTTTCTCTATTTTTGATGATTATACTAAATTGTAGTATTGTGTGGTGAGTATACACTTACTGGTAGTGTGTTGGGGCCTCCTTAATTTGAAAGAATTTGTTTTTTTTTTTTCAGATTTCAAATTGGGATCATTGACCACAAAAGACAAAATAAACTATTGCTCTGTTAGGCTACAGAGGTCACCACTGCACTTTAATTTGAAGTGGTTCTTCATGGTGAGGGCAGTGAAGTTGTGGAATACCCAATGCCTCGAAGAGTGGCTTCATAATATCCAATGCTATTACAATCTTACAATCTACAGTTAGTTTAGAATAGGTACAGTTTATATATTTAAGTATATAGATAGGTCTGTATATGTATTTGTATATATCCACTTGGGTTCATTTGGAAGGGCTGGAATGGACCCAGTTCTAGCACACATTTATGCTATTTAACAGCACCAAATGTACTGTTACTAGATGATATTACAGAAAGGTATGTGCTTCTTTATTGGGTTTATCAATGTGCGTGTGTTTTGATTTAAAACCAAATACCTGGTAAGCATACACACACTTGCTTCTAAACAATGTAATTCCTGATTCTCCCACAAAGGAACAAAATAGTTTCTGAGGTGCAAATGGATTTTCATCCATTTGACATTCTAATGTGATAAGAGATAACCACATTTCAATCTAATATAATTTGCAAGGCACTGAAGAACAGAAGAAACATTTACTTCACTTGCAAGGTCATTATTCATATGACTATTCGTAGTTCTACTTTAGAATCACAGGCAAAATGCAAGACGTGTTTTGAACAATAAAAAATGTGTATAATAGCATAAAGAAATGAAGGGGTTCATTCACCAACAGAGAGAACAGGTGGTCCACTAACTGCACTCCTCTGTTGCATGCCCAACATCAGTAGTCTGGGTAGGGAGATCAGCTGACTGGATGGTTTGCCTATTGCCTTACCTATTAGATTGCTTGTACACTTTTTGGAGTGTAACAAAATCAATTAAATGTAAGAAAATGTTGTTAACTTGTTTGGAATAACCACTGAGTATGCCCCTTGTTCATGAAAAACTAAAATTTTCATTGGGTGAGGCAGAGGTTTCATCTGCCACATGCTTCATCACTAATCACTAATCTTTAATCCTTCTGGGCGACTGATCAGATCAGTGGGATTTGACCACCCACACGTGAGGACAAATTGCTGACAGTTTCAGAAAACAGACACAAATTACATAACAGGGTGTTGAAAAACTGTAATGTACAAAAGCATAGTTAAAAACAGAGGCAAATGCTGAAGCCTACTTGTTGTTTTGTTCTACATTATGCCAGAGAGCACATACCATGGGGAATATCACAGACTCTGCAGAATAATGCTGATCAATAGCAGAAACTTTAAACTATGAATTATTGCTATGATAGTGCAGTCATAACCAGGACATTTTATATTCCAATATTTTTATTGAGTTTACAAAACAAAAACAAAGTTGACAAAAGCCGACAGTAGCATAGTAAGAGACAGTACAGATTGAGTCTGCAAATATACCAGAAAGTCTCCACGTGTAGGTACATCAAACAGCTCACAAATGTACACATAGCTTATAGATAAATTATAAACATCCACTGTTCATAACCAGGACATTTTAATACATTGGCAAATGAGGCATTTGACCAGGGCATGCCAGGACAGTAGCCCTTAATGTGATCTTTTTCAGATCCCCACTGGTACCGTAACATGGCCAAGATTATAATACTAGGCTAGTACAGTATGTCCACACAACAAGCTACAGTATCTGTAACCTTATTAGAAAATATCCCTTAAACATTTAAGTTTGAAAACACACTGCTTCACAGGTATATTGACAGTAAAATATTGTAAGCTTATAGCTAAACTTCAATAGACTGCTTTGCATCTTTGCAAAGAACATTTAAACTAGTACTTTGGAGCAATCTTCTTTTTTATGACAGCGTAACCAAATAGATGGGGGGTTGCTACCTCCCTATGCAGAAATTAGGTCCTTTTGTCCATACTCCCACATAAATGGTCATAATTTATACACTTCACTTGGCCTTGGTGTATAACAACAGTGCTGCATAATTTTATATTGTGCCACTCTCTTTGTTATGCATATGGATTCTGATGCAGCTGCCAGCCACAATCCTCACTTGGAATGTCAATGCAGTGGTAAAATCTTTGTAACACATTTCACTCATTAAAATTATTTTCTAGTGTTCTAGAAACTACAAGAAAACATTCCAATCTTAAATATTTTTTGTGGGCCATGAGGACACTGCATCTTCAGCTAAGACTCTGCTTTGCCAGTCGAAAAGATTTTTTTAAAAGTATTTAAACATGGAACTCAAAATAAAAGGCATACTTAAATTCTATCATTGCCCTTTAAGTATTTTCCTGTACTTTTATGGCACCTACTACTATTAGCATACACTCTATCCCAGACTAGTTACTGGGAGTTTGCAGATGGTCTTGTGCATGCTCATTGTTGTGGCTCATTTTCTGATCTGGCTTTACCTGCATCCTAACTACAGATGCAAGCTACAGATTCTAGCTAGTTATTTATAGATACAGCACATTAAACATATTCTTTGCAATCATTTAAAAGCTGTGCCACCTTTTTATCCAAATATTTCTCAAACAGCAACATTAACTACTTTTACTATATACTACATACAGTGAGCTCAGTTGATCTGAGCTGTATAATACAGCTGCCCATCCTCTGCTTGCAAAAAGGGATGCACTTCCTCGAGAGACAATAGATTGACTTTGTGCTTGCTGGGAATCAGTTAAACAAAAACAGATGTCAGCAGTTTGATTCCTCAAAATAGCCTTTAGGAGCTACACATTTGAGCTGTGGGGGTATGAACATAAAAGAAGTCTATAACCAAAGTGCATTACTTATCTAATTTCAATTAAGTTCTTATAACTCGTAATTGCCTAATTTGCAAAAGCTATGTCTCAGCAAGATGAAACGCAGACTGAGAATACATTTGTCCCTATTGAACCAGCCAACATTTAAGTTTTTAACTAAAACATTTTTAAGCAGCCTGTTATAAAGTTGCCCAATATTCCAGGATTTTTCAGAACATTAGAAGAAGCTAGTAGTATAAAACTATAAACATAACAGTACATACAACAGTAAAACACAACTGAATCATTTCAAATGATTGGGGCACTAATAGAATGTCATATAATTTTTTTCATGATTTCACCCTAGGACACTAGTGATATGTAGATTGGCTTAATTGGCAAAGCATTTATTTAGTTGATTGTGGGTCAAATTCTGGCCACAGCTCTCCCTGCTAGCGGTCTAAGTATGCACCTATTCCTCTATACCTGCCTGGGGTCTCTTACTTGTATACTGGTGACATCAGAGAATGGGTAATGCAAGTATATATAAGTTGAGTTATGTTGAGTACAGGTTAGACTTGTGTGTGGGTCAGTTATGGGACATGTTCTGGGGGAGAGAGAAGGACAATGACTTGCCTCTTTATATATCCTTGGAAAGGGCCAGAACTTTTTCTCTTTTCCCGACTGCTATTTCTCCATGTAGTTGCACTTCTGTGCACGCGTGCGCAATTTTGCACATGTGCATGAGTGCCAATTCGCGCATGCGTACGCTCAGCTGGTGCCACGACAGGCCAGGTTGCCTAGGGCAAGGACTGGTAAGGACTTACTGCTGTACAGTTTATGGTACTAGTCATTACAAAGATATTATTGTGGAAAAAATGTAGAGCATGCATTTAAGCTAAAATAAAATGGAATGTTTACTTTGGGTTTCCCCTTTAGTGACTACATCTAGACAAGAGAACATTAACAAAAACTAGTTGATCATCACAAATTTTTCTGCAGGCTTACTCTTTATAAGTGTACATAATACTCTACACATCAAATTAATAAGCAGCATGTTTTGGTCTACACAGTGCAAATTCCTATATAAAGTGAATATGATTTGGTGAGGTCAGAATCATCCATTCAAGTCACCACACTTTGCAAAGACTAGTGCACCAGAAACAGCAGCACTACAACTTCCTCATTTCTTTTTGTTCTGCCTGGGATCACTGATTATACCCATTATCATAAAAAAGACACTATATCAAATAACTAATTTTGCTTGCTTAACCTGCTTTCTTAATCTCAAACTCATAATGTATCTTACAGTACTTCTTCTCCTCTTTAAAACTGCAAACAACATTTCATTTGCTTATTCCTACACTAGTATTTTTGTATTGTGTTCCAAATAAACCATGTTAAAATATGGAAATGTATGGTATAGAGTGATTATCAAGTTTTATTTAACTTGACAGTGAATTAATATTTCAAGCCTTACATATTTTCAAAATTAATCACTTGCCGGCCATCTATCTGGAATAATGTTTCTATGACAACCCAGAGACTGCTAGTTCTCTTTGCTGTATGTGGGTGACTGCAATAAATGTAATGCTAGAATTTCATGTTTTGTCTTTGCTCAGTTAAATCAAGGAAAATCAGACTACAAGAAATGTATGTGACTCTTTCTTCCTTTATAACACACATACATTTTAGATGACCAGTAAAGTATTTTTTATGGTAAAACATAGAATACCATAAACATAATAAACATCTGTTTGAATTTGACCTTTTGATTTAGTTGCAAAGCACTTCCTATTTTTAAATAAGCAAAATCTTACCTATAAATAATATTTTCACAAGTAGCTCTATAAATACAACACGCCTCCTGCTTGAAAGAGCTTCATACATGTATACTGTATTACTAAGTTCAGGTAAATATGTAAGCAATTTGTTAAATTTCTAAATAATTATAGGACCCTTGATCTTTATGATAATTATTAACATCATAAAGATTGCATTCTCATTTAACCCGACATACCAATATAAAGGCACAATTTAAAAAAAATAAAGTGGCAAACACATAAATGAGTAAAATCCCTTCCCTTTTATATAATTTTAGTCCTATTTATTGTGACTGCTCGTTTATTCAGTGCACACTTACACAAACACCCACAACTTAACAAAATGCATTTGCATTTTGCCTGGAGTTAACACATCTATCCAAGGGAAATTCAGTAAATGTCAATAGTGGAAATCAATAAACTATCGTAACACAACTGTAATGCACTTCTGTGAACTCAACATCATTGACTGGCAACAAGACAAGATGTTTGAGCTGCCATTATAAATTACTAAAGCTGTGGGCTTGTTCCTTAAATACTACATTTGTTCTTTATTTACTGCTAGAGGAGGGGCAGGGTTTATGAGGCTTCTTATTTTATACCAAGGAACACAGATTTCCACATTGTTAGTTTGTACTGTGCATAATTTTTTATTTTTCTTAAAGTACACGTTTATTTCAGCCTTTGCATTACCAGGAATATTAACACACTTATGTGGGGAAAAGGGAACCATTTCTGCTTCCTAGAGACACTTCATCTTTGCTACTCTTGGGACCCTTGTGAGTGGTTATAAACGGGAAAGTGCTATAATATATCTCTCTGTTAAAACTTCATTAATTTTGTATTCACTTCCATCCTGAATGCACTTTCCCTGCCACACAATTCTTGACTAGCGTGATCAAGCTCAAATAACATCTGAAGGGAAGAGTCTGCTGCGGATATAGAGGGATTTTTCAACTAGGTATATGCTCTCTGATGTAGAATGCAATAATTCATATTCATGAGTTACACAGATATTCATAAATTGATTTTATGGTACATACAGTATGTAGAAGAAGTCATAAAGATGTGCTTGTGAGTATGTAGAAAAAGTGTTGGGCTTTTTAGGTCAGCATTTGCAATTCATTTTTTCATAAATACAAAAAGTTTTTTTACTAATGTCAGCCTTTATCTGCCATTTTTCTGTGCCTTTTTTCATAATTTCATAGCACATGTCCAATTATAATCAGCAAAGGTATCCATCAATCTTGTAATTGTAATTAGAGGATTAAAGCACTCTAATAAACAGTTGACAATGCCCTCCATTCAAAGTGATACTTTTATATGTATCTATAAATATTCAAGATCATATAATATTCAAGATCATAAGCATACAGCCCCCTGCTGTGGTCTAAAAATAAAAGAATATACTGCAGATGTAAATAAAAAAAATCTAAAAAATGTTTTTCTGATGCATTATGATATAAACATACAATTAAAAAAAACACAATATGTTATAATTAGGTTTTCATTGCATTTAAAGCACAGTGGAAGGGCTTTCTGGCTTCTTTTAGCCCTCCTCACCCTGACCTCTCTGGTTCTTTTAAATGCTAATAGCACAAATATTATTAATAATTAAGTGCTATGTTTAATCTAATCTACCTAGTGCTGATCAATCAGGTGGGAGTTCTGCAACTGAAACTCCTACCTTCCCTACATCCTCTCTCAGGAAAGGGGGAGGGAGCACACATCTCACACCCGAAATTCCAGTTTAAGGCCAGATTTTTCCACACTCGGGAATAGGCTATGGGTTCCCTGGTGTTTGGTATATTATAGATAAGGTTTTACATTTTTGTCATAATGATAATACTGTATAATATACAATGCTGTTTATCATTTTTGATATACAGAATGTTAAACAAGTTCCAACACTTATGCAAACTGCATTGCAATTTACTAAAACAATCATACATAAAATTATATGCATTTCTATAAGCGTACATCTATGACAGGTGCGGATTTTTAAAGAAGAATTCAACCCTAAAGTTAAAAAACCCCTAACCCCCTACCGTACATAGACCCCTCTCTCTGCCCCCAGCCTAAGTGTTACCCCAGGCAAATGCCCCTAACGTTTTACTTACCCCTCAGTGCAGATTTAGGCGGCATCTTCTTATCTTTGGAAATCTTCGGAATCAGACCGGCGTGGTGGTGCATGGCAGTTGGAGTTCATGAAAATTGCCAAATCGCCCGTCTCATTCAGATTACTGAAGCGGCTGAAGATGGAGCCTGTGAACTCCAATGCCTGAATGCCCGGGGTAACACTTAGGCTGGGGGGAGGAGGGGATCTATGTAGAGTAGAGGGGTAGGTTTTTTTTTTTAACTTCAGGGTTGAATTATCCTTTAAGTGCTTAAAAGCGGTTTTCTGTAAGCACTGGACATATTATATATATATATATATATATAGATATAGATATAGATATATATAGTCGTATTAAGTAATTATACACTGGCACCCAAAAAACTGTGTATTATTCACATTCTGAATATTCGTGAATGAAGTTTTGTGAAGTGCTTTGCATTACATATTTCTAGTAAGACAGCTGTTCTAATAATAGGGAAGGTAATATGGGAGTTTTAAAATGCTTTAATTAACTCTTGACAAGAGCAACATGGTCCACAATTTAAGTGTCTGTGGCTTTGTAATTCAGTTTCTTTAAGTGGAAAAGCATACTATACCCACTTATCTGAATGGCTACATAACAGTCCAGACACTCCATATTTCTGACCTTTCAATTTTATAACATTCATTTATATTTACTAGCCATTTATAAAATACTTCATGCTTGGTGAGAATAAATAGGTGGCATATTTATCTCCTAACTATAGAGATACTTCTATATCATCTGTCTGTCTGTCTATCAATCTATCCATCTTTTTTTATCCAAAAACCATAAATATTATGCATATATGTAAATTATATAGAAAAATTAGCTATAACTGATGCATAATTATTTACTTGCCATAAACGTATGTATTATACAAAAACGATGTACACTCTGCTATAGTTCTGATCTTTTACAATATTGTAGCGTAATGATATTTTGTAGTCAACTTGAAAAAATGTGGCAGCAGAACACTAGAGATTGTATGAGATTTGTTAAATTGTTATACATTTAATATGCATTATTATAAATATATTATTTGTAGGATATGTAAACAAGTCTTTTTTGAAGAAGTTGCATGATATAAATGAGCAATAAAGTAATCCAATACCTAGCCAACTAATCTCTGAAGCCCTTAGGAGCTTGCAAAAAATTGTTACAGTACATAGACGTTGAATCTAAAAAATTTTGGTTTTTTTGTTTGTTTTTTAAAGATGTTAAACTTTCATCAATTAGGTTTAGGGTATATTGGTTTTCATGACCATAGACTTTTAAAAGAAAACACTTGTAGAAGAAAATAACTAAAAAATAACGCAAAAATAGATAAATGATATGAGTTGAATTTTCATATTTGGAAAAAAGCATAAGAATTATGTGGAATGCTTTTCTCATTATATTATAGATGTTTATACCATGATGTTTTTCATTTAAATTTGATTTACATTTTGCCATGATTATGTTCTGACTGTTGCCAATGGTAGTATTTATATCACAGATTCCTCTTCAAAAGCCCTTTGAAACATAGCTTTTTCTCATTTCTGATGAATATAACGTTATTTTCGATATTGGTAATTTTAATCACTGTGACAGCAATGCTTTAATAAAGCAGCCTATAACTAGGCAATAACATGAATTACAAGAAAGTCAATTGAAAGAGTTTACATTTTTTTTTACATTTACTTTTTTTTGCAATGCATCCTCAGCAATATATTTCACAGGTCAAAAACAGTGGTAAAGATGTGATGATTCTCCGGCACTATAAGTCAGACTTTCAATTAACATATATGCCATCATTACAAACAACAATATTAAGTCATTATAAAATGACTTAATTAAAATGTAAACATGTATTCCTGTTTATTTCCCTAATAATTACACAGCGCATGTACCTGTTAAATTACATTTTTATTCTACTATGTGAATAAAAAAAATTATACACTTTTGTGCCAGGCAGATCATTACCTTGATAGTTCAGATTTTAACAAGCAAAAAACATTTCTCTTTGCTATGACATTAATACAAATTTGATTTAAATAATTGCTTTAATATATAGCTGTTTGTTCACTCAACCTACCTGAGTATCAGTGAATGTTAACTGCAGGGCATAATCCTTTATGAATCTATGGTGACCGTTTAAATGCTCCAATGCTAACTGGATTGCAGGCTGCACACCTGCTGTGAGATTTCGTAGGCCTATATACCGACTTATAGGCAAAAGTCCAAGGATAGGAATGCCTATAGGCTTTGATAGATGTGAAGTTGGTATAATGAGAAGCAGATATATTCCAAGAATGCCAGTTTTCCAGTTCCACCAAGTCACCATCATGCTTACTAAATTGGTCTTTCCCCTTCCTCTGAATGTTCATTACTAATGCAGCCAGTTCTAAAGCTTTCTCGGACTTGCCATTTTGTGCCTTCTGTCAACATTGTGTTCTCTGTCCCTCTGAGAAAGGGATGACTGTTATTAAGGGATAAAGAGCTCACAAGAGCTGGCAACAACAGTGAATAGTAAATCCGTAGCTATAGATAAACTCAGTGCCTGAAGCTGTCAATGAACACCTTATTGTTATAAGCTTCACTTCTTGTACAAAAAGAGGAATACATTATAATAGACAATTAGGTAAATTTTGTGATATTTAATATTTGCATTAGCTTTTTGTCATGAATAAAAATGTACTTAATTCAAAGGTTAAATACTTCCCTAAATAAAGAAATATTATATTATATTATATTATAATAATAATAATTATCAAATGGATTTAGGGCTGTGAATTATTTTATGTAACCAAACCATTGACAAAAATAAGCATCTGAAAGGTTACAAATAAGCAAGACACACATAAGAGATACTGCATTTGTCACAAAACCATTTGGTTGCATTTAATATTTTTATTAACAGTATAGGGTACTTTCTTTTCAATGCATAATGTTTTATGGAATAGGGTGTTATATGAAGAGGTAGAGAAGGGGTTCACAACAATGGAAATTAGAAAGCTGGATAGCTGCTCCTACCAAACACAGCTGTTTTCCAATAAATATGAATACAATATAATGAATACAGGGGATGGGCCCATGGTACTTCTACACAGCAGATCCTGGAGTATTTTTAAAAACCTTCAAGTAGAGGAAAGCTATAAAGTGGGGCAAAGACATTGTGTTTGTCTATACAATTTATCTCTTAAATTTCACTCTTAGCATAGTGCTTTCTTTAAAAATATTGATTCACTTTTTGCATAATGTGCCAATCTGGCTTCAGCCTTTCTATCTATGCATGTTTTTTTGTAAAGTAAACATAGCTCATGGAACAGTTTTAGTTTAATGCTTCATTTAATATGATTCTAAATATCTCCTGCGGACATGGCTAATAACTCTAATTAGGAATTCCTAAACTCCTGCTGTGCAAGCATGAGACTACACTTCTGTAAAGGAAAAAACCTGGCGATCTGTTTTTTTGCTAGAATATTTTATGGATTTTTAAGCAATTTTCGGCATATATTTAATTCCACTTGCTTCTACTTTTGGCAAACATGATAATGTAAAATATTGTATTAACTTGAAGGGGGTCATTTATCATAATCTGAAAAAGTTCACCAAACTAGAGTTCATGATTTACTCATATTTATCATTAAAGAGGAACTATCATGAAAATGAAGATTTAATATTAGCATCAGCATACTGAAATAAAAAACTTTTTAAATACAACCAATTAAATATTCTGTACCGTTTATGAAATAAAAATTTATGAAGTTAATTTTCACTGTCCCTCTCTCAGCATCTGTTTCTCCTTATTCTGTCTTCATTCAGCTGTTGGGTGTCACATAATCATTGATAGTTAGATCCAGTATATCTTATAGGGGGGGCTCCTTTTTCCTATAAGATGTATTAGAGCTCACTCTATTAAAATCACCAGAAATGCTGTCTCTCTACATGCAGAATTTGTGCAAAAGGCAGTTATTTTGTTTGCACTGGAATCAGTGAGTTGAGTGAGCTCTAATACATCTGCTAGGAAAGGGAGTCCCCTATAAGGTATATTGGATCATACATCTGACACCCAACTGCTGCATGAAGACAGAATGAAAAGAAACTGATGCTGAGAGAGGAATAGTGAATATAAACTTGATTATTTAGAAAGTTTCTTACTTCAGTATGAGGAAGCTTATATTAAATTATCATTTTTGCGATAGTTCCCCTTTAAAAAAAATACTGAAAAATCGGATAAGGGAATTGGATTGTCGCACGACAAACGCGACTTTTTTAGATTGTCACGAGAAAAATCAGAATGTTTCAGATTTGATGCTCAAAAAATCTTTAGTAAAATTTCTTGAAATTGAAGGAATTGCCTGAAATATTCGAATTATAGTATGAAACCCAGTGCAGACCATAATATCTTTAAATTGCAAATAGGATCTCCTATTGACTTCTACAGGACCTCGCCAGGTTGAAGATGGAGTATTTTCGTATTCTGACTTTTTGCATCCTCTGGTTAAAATAAATCTCCAAAAAAATATATTATCCACTAAAAACTCAGATTTTATAGTAAAAAAAACCTCAAGTTTTTGGCATTCGAACTTTAATAAATACGTTTATGAATATGTACTCTACAACCAGTGTATGACTACACTGTATATACAGTGTATAACTAACAAACATAAAAGGTAAAAGTTGAACAAATAAAGAGAAAAAAAGCTGATGACAATACATAAGCTAGTTCAAGTGGAATTCGAGAAGCACACACTCTGCTTAATTCTTGCTTATTTGGGTGCACCTCCCACAGTGTCCTTCCACACTGAAAAAGACTTATAGCAAATTGAAATGGGCAGCACTCCAAAGTTGAATTAAAATTGCCTTTATTCTTAATTGCAGGGCAGCATTTATCGCAATGTTTCAAGCAAGCTTGATAAAGAGCCGTGCCAGGCTCGAAACATTGCGATAAATGCTGCCCTGCAATTAAGAATAAAGGCAATTTTAATTCAACTTTGGAGTGCTGCCCATTTCGATTTGACAATACATAAGCTATACATAGGAACTGTGCATTCTGTGGTACCAGGTCATTTTTCAATATTCATAATAATTAAAAGGACAACATTTTTCAACTGAAAAGTTTTCAATTTTTCCTGAAAACAGGCAAAGTGAGCAAAGTACAATTTTAGAAGCAATTGCCATGTTGTTAATACACAATGGAATGTTTTTTCCCATAATTTGCAGCTGATGCATTAAAATAAGGGCATATGCAAGTGTACTTTTATACATATCTATAGACCCAAGCCATTGGGAAAACCTGGAGGTACTACCACCTTTAAGGATGGAGGCAGCTCCAAGGTTCCCCTGCATCAGTAAGTACAATGTGTACAATTCACAAGAGGAGGAGGGCTAGGACCTGAAGTAATAAAAACAACTTTGTGGAACTACGTGGAAGGAGTGTTTTTGGATGCAAGTACAATTAGTGAATGCCACTGAGCCCACAACTGTACTGCTGCATTAGTGATCCCTGCAGACAGCAACTACGTTTTCATGAGATTTACTTGATTTCATGTATTTTATCTCAGATTCTTTGCTATTAGAACCAACCATCAATATGTTTGCTTAATTTCCTTTAACAGGTATGGAATCCCTTATCCTGAAACCAATTATCCAGAAAGCTCTGAATTATGGAAAGGCCATCTACCAAAGAGTTAATTTTAAGCAAATACTTTCATTGTTTTCATTTTCTTATGTAGTACAGATATGGAATCTGTTATTTGGAAACCCCCTATCCAGAAAACTCAAAAATATGGAAAGGCAACCTCCCCATGACTTCATGTTATCCTATAATCCAAGTATTTAAAAATGATTTATTTTTGTTTTGTAATAAGAAAACAGTATATTGAACTTGATCCAAACTAATTATACAATGAATTCTATTTTGAAGCAAAACCAACCTATTGGGTTTATGTAATGTTTACATAGTTTTCTAGGATAAGGATAAGTATGTATTAACTGTTATTTTAAAGTAAGGGTTGTAAATTAAAGTAATTAAAGTTAATTAAAGTTTATTTTTTATAGTTTTTTTCTGTCTTGGGTGCTAAATAGCAAAGTTTGGTGTGCTATTGTGCTTACAGCAAGTTTGCCACAAACTGCTTTAGATTGCAGTTAGATTTCCCTCAGTTTGAGATGGGTTGGATTTGATTGGTTGCCCTTGAACAGACTGTATAAACAGAACCCATGGGACCCCAATGGAGCTTGCTCTAAAGAATAGCTTCTCCTACGTGTTTGCTATTTAAGTGGGTTCACTGTAAGTGGAGTTGCCAACACTAGAGTTAATAGGTTTATACATTCCAACAGATTTGCCAGATTGTGCGAAGAAGATGAGATTGTGAAATCTGGATTGGCAGTTCTAGATGGGGCTGATCTTTCTAACAGCTAGAAGACCAGTTTCTCTAGTAGTGGTGGGGTAGAGAGCAGAGTCACGCCTAAACATGTGTTTGTAGGGGATTCAATTATTAGGAACGTGGATAGGGTAATCTGTCATCTGGGTCGCTACAACCAAACAGTTTGCTGTCTTCCTGTTGCCAGGGTTCGGCATGTGGTTGATCGGGTAGACAAATTATTGGGTGGGGCTGGGCATGACCCAGCTGTTTTAGTACATATTGGAACTAATGACAAAATTAGCGATGGATGGAAACCCTTAAAGAGTTCAGGGATCTAGGCTCTAATATTAAGGGAAGGTCTTCCAATGTCATTTTTTCTGAAATTTTGCCCTTGCCATGTGCAAGTTTAGGAAGACAGCAGGAGATAAGGGAGCTAAAGTTTTGGTGTAGGATGAAGGGTTTGGGTTCCTAGAGCACTGGACTGATTTTTCCTTGGGGTACAACCTATTTAGTTATGACTGCTTGCACCTCAATGGAAGGGGGCCACTGTGCTAGGGGAAAGAATGGCTAAGAGGTTGAAGGAGCCAAAACAATTATGGGGAAGCTAGGGAGGACGGGCCAGTGGTATTAGTAAGGGGTCATGGGGTAGGAGTGGTGGGGGCAAACAGTTTGTAGCTAAGGAGGTCCCTCTGTTACAAGGAAAACAGACTAATATTAACTTAAGATATAATTCTCCATTAAGTAATGTAAATTACAAAATAAAAGTAGTAACCTCTGATGTATGCTGGCAAATGCACGGTTTATCAGGTAAAATGGGAGAGCTACAGCATGCTCTAAAAATTAGTGTTATCACTGAGACCTAGTGGGATGAAACATGTGACTTGGCTGTTAATTTAAATGGACACACCGTTTTCTGACAAAGGGATTTAAAAGGATGGAGGAGTGTGTTTGTATGTAAAGCCTGAATATAAGCCATGCACTAAACAAATATCCATTAATGGCACAGAGGAGGAAGTGGAATCCCTCCCTAAGGGTAGAGATTTCAACTGGGCAAAAGGTTACAAAGAAAATGATCATTTGTGTATGCTACAAACCACCTTATATAAGCAATATGACAGAGGCTATGTCGGTACCTGTCCCAGCCCTTACCAAACAACAACAGCCCCCCTTCCTCAAGCCCCTTTAATAAGATACAACACATGCTTTTTGGATGAAAAGGCCGCAGAACAGTTTATTTTAATATTTTAGTGCAAAACACACTACGACAAATGAAAACATATCATTAACAATGCAACAAACAATAATGTTTGTATAACAAACAATTAACTCCTGAATACCCACATACTGTAGCAAACCTTATAACTGCACAATGCAACAGCACTGCTAGCTGCCATAGTAGCCTGTAACCCACCTGCTACCCAACCAAATCCTATTCCAGTGGTGTTTTGTTACCCTTGACTAGGGATGTAGCGAACCGCCGATAATGTGTTCGCGAACGCCGTTCGCGAACACCGGCAAAAAATGCAAACAGTTCGCGAACAGTTCGCGAACTTCGAACATCCGAAAATCGTTCGATTCGAACGATCGAAGGATTTTAATCGTTCGATCGAACGATTTTCGTTCGAATCGAACGAAAATCGTTCGATTTTAGCGACCGAATGGTCGAATGGTCGAACGATTTTGACGCGAACGCCTATTGGCGAACGTCACGCGACGTTCGCAAACTTGCGGCGGACGCGAACAGCCGATGTTCGCGCGAACAAGTTCGCCGCAGAACAGTCCGCGACATCCCTACCCTTGACGTGCCAGGCTTTCCAGTTACCCATTAACCCTGTAACTCCCATGCTCACACACCTATTGGTTCCTGGACTCAATGATCCTGCCGTCACCTACCATATATCTATAGGGGAGGAGGGTTGGGAGTTTTTTGGTGCTGCTAGAAAATGGGGGGCAGCAACCTCAGTCCCCTCCTTTTTAGCCTGCCCTACGTCACTCTGCCTGCTCCTTCAGCTGCCCAATCCCCTACAGTCAACTAGGAGGGGCTTCTGGACCTCTGTCATGCCCCTGATTCCCTAGGCTGTTCCCCATATCATTGGGTTACTAGAATGAAGCCCAGCCACTTTTACTGGGGTAATGGGATTGCCAAGACAGAAAAAGCTTGCAGGTTTGTAAATATGCTGAATGACAACTTTTTATTTTAGCTTGTTCAAGAACCAACTAGGAATCAGTCTCCTTTGGATCTTGTAATAACTAATAATACCTTATCTTTATCATTTGCGTGGGTGAGTATTTAGCGAATAGTGATCATTAGTGATGGACGAATCTGTCCCATTTCGCTTTGCCAAAATTTTTTCGAAACGCTGAAAAAATTTGCAAAACGGTGAAAAATTGAAGTCAATTTTTATATAAGCGACAATTTTTACACGTGCGACTTTATTGTCCAAATGAATTAAAGTCAATGGGTGTCAAAATTATTTTGATGCAAAATAATTTTTACACAAGTGACTTTTTTGTTGCAGCGAAATTTGTCGCAAGCAAATTTTTGCAGCAGTTTCGTGAAACAATTGGCAGGTGGCAAAATGCAGGAAATTCACCACAAATCCATGCCTGGCGAATAAATTTGCAGATCACTAGTGATCATTACATGGTCTCCTTTGAGATTATGTTGCGGAAACAACTCTATAAGGAAGCAACTAAAATAACTAAATTTTAGACGTGCAAACTTTGACAGTATAAAGACATTTCTGTAACATAAGTGGGAAATGCTTTTCACATGGTTAAACACAGAAGAAAAATGTGACTTTTTTTAAAATGCTGCTTAATGAAAATCGTCGTTGCAAAACAAAACCGTTGTGGTTCAATAGAAGTGTTGGTGTTGAGGTGGTTAACAAAAGACATGCTTTTAAGGCTTTCAAGTTCACTGGGACAGACAAAACATTTATCAGGTACAAGGAGGTCAATAAATCATGCAGAAAAGCTATCAGACAAGCTAAAATTAAAATGGAAAAGGGTATTGCAGCAAGCTGTAAAAAAGAATCCAAAATTATATGTAAATAGTAAAAAAATTAAGCAGGAAGGGGTGGGACTCTTAGTATCAGAGGGGGTCAGCTGGTGGATATGAACAGAAAAAAGCAGAAATTCTGAACTCTTATTCTGTACTTAGAGAGCTTAGCTCTGTGATTGCCAAATCAATTTACTTAATTTTGCAGGATTCATTGCAGTCTGGCACGGTGCTGAAAGACTGGCATATTGCTAAAGTGGTGCCACTATTCAAAAAGGGATCCCGTTCTCAGCCTTTAAAACTATAGGCCGGTTAGTCTGACATCAGTGGTAGGAAAGCTGAATACTAAATTCTGCAGAACTATAGGTTCCATGCAGGAGTTTCCTTAAAGGACATGTAAACCCTCCTTACAAAAATGTAATCAGTGAACAACTTCTTTGAAATCTTTAGATACCTGCCACTCTGGTTGTTAAAATGTTAAAAGCTGCAGCATCCCCTTAATCACTTAGAAATCCTTCTACTCCTCTAACCCACTCTGCCCCCTCCCTCGGGAATTTACTTTGGCTGGTCGCTCATGAGCATGCTCAGTTCTTCTCAGATTACTAAACACACTCTCCAATCTAACAGACAATGGAGAGCTAGCATTGCTGGTTCCCATAGAAACTCTGCTCTAGCTCTCTGATCCTGTTTTTTCTCCTAACCACCTCTCGTGAGCTCAGCTTAACCCTTACAGTGCTCAACCCAGCAGAACTTTTTATCAAAGTTGACTAATTCTGGGCAGTGTCATTCTGTGGTCATTAAAGCAAATACAGTACAGTACAGTACAGTACAGTCTTGCATTAAAAAGGGCATAAACTCATGGGATGAAAATATAATTTTGATTCTTTAAAGGTCCCTGGTAAGGCCTCATCTGGTGTATGTTCTACTGGAGTTTTGGGCTCCAGTACTTAAGTGGTATATGAATGAGCTGGAGAGAGTACAACTAAACTGGTTAAAGGGATGGAAGACTTTAATTATGAAGGTAGACTGTCAAGGTTGGGGTTGTTTATTCTGGAAAATGAGGACATGATTACACTTTACAAGTACATTAGAGGACATTATAGACAAATAGCAGGGGACCTTTTTACCCATAAAGAGAATCACCGCACCAGAGGCCACCCCTTCACACTAGAGGAAAATAACTTTTTTGAAGCAACGTAGGTGGTTCTTGTCAGAGAGGGCAGTGAGGTTGTGGAATGCACTGCTGGATGATGTTGTGATGGGGATTCTGTTAATGCCTCTAAGAGTGGCTTGGATGATTTCTTGAACAAGCATAATATCTGTGATACTAAAATCTATAATTCGTGTATGAGTATACTGTGTATAGTTTATGTGAGTGTATGGAGGGGTCATTGTGTGTATGTATGGATGCTGGGTTTCATTTGGATGGGTTGAACTAGATGGACTTTGGTCTTTTTTTTCCACCCACCTACTACAGTATGTAACACAATTGATAACAGATACGTTCTGAAGAATCCCATTGTATACTATAGAGCTTATCTGTTATCTTTTCTGATATTTCAACTTTGAATGGCTGCCCCCATGGCTACAAAGCAGCTTGTTTAGAAACTATAATAGAGTTTCTGAAGTAAACATGCCAGTTGTACCAGTGCAGCACAACAGTACATTATATTCTCACTTCTTTAAAACTCTAATTATAGTAAGATCCCTTGTTCAGAAAACCTCAGGTCCTGTGCAATCTGTATAATAGGTCCCAATTACCTGCAATAAAACAATAGCGTGTACTTAGTAGTAACTAAGCTGCATGGATTCATATTGGTAACATTTTCGAGGTTTTTTAAGTGAAATTCAACTAGGGAATAGTTAAAATTTGAATCGAGTTTTTAAAAAAATTTGAATTCGATTTTTCAAAATTTAGTATGTACTGGCCCTTTAAGAATTCAATTTTGACTATTTGCCACCTTAAACCTGGTAAATTGCTGTTTTAGCTTATGGGGGATGTCCTGGAATTAATTTGGAGCTGCTTGCAGCCTTCCAGAAAATTCAGTTTTTTTTGGAGAAAAAAACTCAAATTAAATTAGCAGTTTAGCGAATATTTTGGCGAAGCAAAATGGGACAAATTTGCTCATCACTATGAAGCATTCAAGAGGCAGAATTAATTTGTTTGACATTTTTTAATAGATTGTCAATGGGGTTTAAAACTCCCCATGTATATTAGTCCTAATATGCCTGTAATGCCAATCTGCTCCACACTATTGGCCCAGATACAATTCTATGAGGGAAACAAATCTCCTAATTCATTTCCAAATTTCCCCATAGGCTTTTATTGAGTTTTCACGACATTCATTTTTCTCATTGAATTGAATCTGGCCTATTGTTGTTAAGGGTAATTATTAGATTCATGGGAAAGGTAGTTTCATTAAGGTTTGATTCCTTAGCAGTAATGCTCTTTTGAAAACGTTTTTCTCTGCAGAATGTAGAAAAATTAACCACTTTACCAATTTTAGTAAGTCCTGGTGTGACACTTATGCCTGTTTGTAAATAAAGTTGACCCTCTTTGGTCTATTTGGTCATTTGTTTGTTTACCAAGTTAGAAATGGTAAAATCCCAGAAAATCTCTTCGAAAGCCTTGCACTTCTATTGAAATAATTGGCTTTCTGTGAGGAATTATTACTTCAAAGGCATTTTCATTACTTTTCAATTTTACCAGAAGCGTTTGGAGTGAATTTCCAATTTTAAAATCAAGAGAAATAAGCAAATAACACTGCCGTAGTAGGCCGTTTTATCTATCGACATAAAAACAGAAAATACTTACTGACTTCAGACAATGAATTTTTGCAATACCTGTGTGTCCTATTTCACATTTTAGTCTGGCTATTATATTTGGTAATTAATTTCATGCATGGTAAATGAAAATTATGATTGAAAAATATTTATGGGTAGAATAATAAAATGTACTATCCTATTCCCAGTTCCCAATTACTTGCTCTGCATTCTAATTAAGAAATGGCCCATTTCATGCCTATTCTGCCTGAAATATGGTTGATGCTTTCTCATTACTGTTGGTTCTACATTTCCCTTGTTCCATGTGATCCTGATCAGATTTTCAAAAGGCTTTATATTATATGATTTTATTAGCTAAGAGGGATTAAACCTTGACCCACTTTTAATAAAAATACAATTACATATCTTACCAGTGCAGTGATATGTATTACTCTCCTTATTTTAAAATATTTCAATTCAAACACTTATACAACAAGGAAGGGGTCCTACTCAGTGTTTTTCTATTAAGACAATTGACATACTGTATGTTACCTAGTTCTAGAATATTTGTGTAAATTAACCTGTACCCAGAAAATTAAGCAAGTTTGTGAAATGGTAATGTGCCTGTACAGCTTGACAGAGGCAGATTTATACATTTTTGAGTTTGATGAATAAAAAGCGATTGAAGGAAAAAAAAAAAAACAACAAAACTCATAACATGGAAAACAGTTGCACATAAGCAAAAAAAAAGCACATTTATTTAAAATGAGAGTGAAAATCTTGATTGTTTTCTTAAACTGGCATAATATTCATATTGGCATTTTTGCACCATGTTCAGTGGGCTCCTGTTGAGAAGCTACTGTAACCTTAAGGGATGTCACAAATTTTCAAGCAGAAAATGAGATTGGCTTGTAATATAAACTGGTGCTGCAAAGCTGATTAATTAAATTCTGATGCTAGTTGCATTGTTTTCTGAGCTGCCATATAGTAATGTATGTATTACTAATTAGCCTTATACTGTGGCATTTTTATTCTGTGTACTGCATATTTTCAGTGGGTCCCTAAGCCCTGTAAGTGACAGCATTTCTAGCCTACTTCTTTAGTTAAGGTTTAGTTCTCCTTTAATGATATTTCTTAGGATACCAGTGAACCCCAAAAGAAAACTTTTCAAGATGTGACAGGTGAATAGCTACAAATCGTCAACCCATTCGAGCTTTAGCAGACCTGCCATTATCATCATTTTCATTAATTTGTTATAAAATGTCAATATTTTCCATTATACAAATCATAATTTCTTATTCATTTATTTCAGAGTATATTAATACTGAAAACTAGTGATGGACGAATTTCGGGTGTTTCACTTCGCTGAAAAATTCGCAAAACGGTCCGTTATTGATGCCAGTGTCCGTTTTTTTTTTTACGCCTGCATCCGTTTTTTTTTTACGCTGGCGTCTGTCTTTTTGATGCTGGCGAATTTTTTCGAATTTATTCGCACCTGGCCAAAAAAAAAACGCCCATCACTACTGAATACTTTTCTGTCTCTGGGGAATTTTCACCTCTTGATTTAAGTCAAAAAACAACTTTTTGATATATGTATAAACATCGATAGTATGTATAAACATCGATTCGAAGTAAAAATCGTTAGACTATTCAACCATTCGATAGTCGAAGTACTGTCTCTTTAAAAAAACCTTTGATTACCTACTTCGCCACCTAAAACCTATCAAGCGCCAATGTTAGCCTATGGGGACCTCCTACAGTCTTTAGTTTCTTGAAGGCAAGAAACTAAAAGAGCTCCGAGGTGACTAAATATACTTTGATACCACCTGTAACTACATAGCTAACCAAAGAAGGATTATTATCATTGTTTATCAGAGTTTCATCAATAACCAGGGTTCAAGCAGGCACCTGCATTCTCTAACAAAGAAGGCTATGTACATGCACAAGAATCCTGAATGCTTCTGTCCATATCAAAGTCATGCTTACTCATACAGCTGCATAGTCTTTCAAAGAGTGGAAGGCATTGGCATGATTACGCTTACTGTAAAACAATGTCTCGCATCTCCTACTGCAGAATCATGAAACTAATGGACTCAGCTTTACAACTGCCTATATCTAGACCAAAACAAGCAACATATTTTCTTGCGTCATCAGCAAAAGATATTTCAAACAGCTCTTGCAGAGCTATATATGATCACAATAATGTATTCAATGTTATTATTATTAACATGTATTTATATAGCACCAACATATTTCACAGCACTGTAATGTTGTCAAGTAATAGCATTATATGAAAGGGTAACCAAAGCCAAAAATTTCCAGACATAGAGTAGCAAAATGGGGAACCAATTCTGGTTATGGTGAGAAGGACTGAAAGGAGCCAAAAAGCCCTTAGCTAGCAATTATATACAAAGTGATGCCTTCTGGAATCAGAAGGTATTTACTTGTCTCATGCCATACACACAGCACTGGATACCAAAATTGAGAGTTTTGATTCTCCCATAAGGAATCATGGGCGGAGACATGCAAATCACTCCTTTGTTTCCCTTTGGCCAACTATGCATCCAGAACCTCTGGTTTATAGCACAGATACAGCCTAATGGTTCAGAGCCATATTTGCAAAGTTGCAGACAGCCTGTTTCAATCTTTTTAGATCTCATCAGTGCAAGATATCGGAACATGGCTTCTGAGAGGTAGGACTTGGAGAGTAGCAAAATGGTGAACCAATTCTGGTTATGGTGAGAAGAGCTGAAAGGAGCCAATAAGCCCTTAGCTAGCAATTATATGCAAAGTGATGCCTTCTGGAATCAGAAGGTATTTACTTGTCTCATGCTTTTTGGCTCCTTTCAGCCCTTCTCACCATAACCCGAATTGGTTTCCCATTTTGCTGTTCTCCAAGTCCTACCTATCAGAAGCCATTTTCCAATATCTTGCACTGATGAGATCTAACAAGATTGAAACAGGCTGTATTGTATGCAAGTTTGAATTTATGGCTCTGAACCATTAAGCTGTATCTGTACTATGAACCAGCGGTTCTGGATGCATAGTTGGCCAAAGGGACACAAAGGAGTGATTTGCATGTCTCTGCCAATGATGCCTTATGGGAGAATCAAAACTCTCATTTTTGGTATCTAGGCAGTGCTGTGTGTATGGCATTAGACAAGTAAATACCTTCTGATTCCGTAAGGCATCACTTTGCAGACATAGAGTATAAATGCACAGACCTGTTGTACTGCTTCCCTGTACAGACCCATGCCTTTGTTTTCAGTACAGAGGAGGAGCTTTAGCTCTTGGCCAGTGTGCTATACAACCTTTGCTTCTGCTAAAGAAAGAGGAGTTGTCATGAAGAAGAAAGATGGTTAATGGGTATTATAATCTGCTACTCACATTCCTTAGCACCATTACACATTTTTGTTTTATCTTTCATGGGACAGGAGACAGGATTATGAAAGTCTGTTCACAAACTCTGGAAGAGATGGGACACACTAGTAAAAAAAACTCTTAATGCAAAACACAGCTTAGAGAGTGTTATCATTTAAAAAAAAACAGATATAACCCACTATTCTATAAAGACTGACACTTTTTTGAATGTGTAGCAATACATGTATGTGTGTTTGTTACAGCTGATTTTTTTTTATAAATTATAATATGTATGTTTGTATATACAAGTATAAATATAATAATATACAAGCGTACAAAAAATAAGCAACTGGACTGAGCGAGGGAGTTAATCAACAAAGATGATGTTATCTGAGGTGAGTTCCTTTCATTATCTATCCATCTTCCTATTGTTCATCTTTTCATGGATCTAAAGCTTTTACTGGTCTCTTTCAATTCTTGAAGAAATAGCAGTAATAAATTAAAACACTGCAATCCTCTCCATTATGCAGGTATCAGCTTTGATTTATAGTGCACAGTGGTTTACAAATGAAGATAGTGATCACACACAGGCAACAAATACAGTTGTTTAAACAAAATAACTGTTTTGTTTTCCCTTGAGAAAGGTCAAAAGAGGTGACTGAAATGTTGGGCTACTACTAAATAAAAGGCTTTGTTTCATTAGTAAGACCTTTTGTCTGCTATACGTTTATATATTTAAGTTCTTACAGTATCCATACCAAGTATGATAATATTTTTTCATTTTTAATGATTTCCCTTTTCTCTGTAGGAATAAATCAGTACCTTGCACATGATCCAAACTAAGATATAATTATTCCTTATTGGAAGCAGTACCAGCCTATTTGGGTTGATTTAATGTTTACATGTTTTTATAGTAGACTTTAGGTATGAAGATCCAAATTATGGAAAGTTCCGGAAAGCCGCAGGTCCTAAGCATTCTGGATAACAGGTCTCATACCTGTATCTAAATATATTGACCACTAACCATGACAGGAAGCTACATAGCAATTTGTATGATACCAGATGTGCATAGATCTTACAAGAGAGGAGTGCCATAATTGATCTATATTAGGGTGGTATCACAAAGCCATCCATTTATTGATATTGTTCCATTGTGTATATGATCATACTGGGGTTGCTGAGAACACAATGGGGTTTATTTATCATACTGTGTAAGACATTGGAGAAAAACATCACCCAGTGATGTTTGTCTCCAATGTTTTACACAGCATGATAAATAGGCCCCAATATGTACTATTGAATTACTGTGAAATGCTTTTGAAAATCTGAATTACTTCTATACTGTATTTATTCTGACACAGAAAACCAGAATAGTTCAGTGCTGGGTTGTAAAATGATTTATTTATTATATATGGATCCATAATTTACTTATTTTTAATTATTTTTAAAAATAAGGATTAATCCTTATTGGAAGCAAAAAATACTATGGGGCTTAATGAATGTTTAAATGATTGTTTTTGCGACAATTTCTGTAAATCCAAATTACAGAAAGATTCCTTATCCAGAAAACCTCAGGCCCCAGCATTCTGGATAAAAGGTCCCAAACCTCTATCATGCTTTACTATTATTATTCTCATATTCTGCATTGTCCTTCAGAAAGATTTTTTGTGAAAAGTGTATAGGAATAGCAAAAGTACTCTCATCAACAAGGAAAGCTACTAAAATATTTCCGTATGTAACTGAATGGTACTAGTGGTTCATTCGTATAAACAGTTTGAAGCTACTACTTGTAGATGTCAAAAATGTGTTTAATTTCTACCTCTTGCAAAATACATAAATAAGAAAAAAATACAATAACAATTAAACATATAGAAATTAAAAATCTCAATGTGGGGTCATAGTATTTTACCTATAATTGGTCGTTTGGGCTTTAATTAGTCTGAAAATGAATACAAGTTTATCTCTTTGTATGTTTTATTAGACTAGGTGCTTAAATATTATGTTTAAATTTTGATGCATGTTTTCCAGGTATTATATGCAGAGATCTATTCTAAAACAGAAAACCTGATCATTTTATGCTGTATACAATTTATCCATGCTTTGAATGTTACACATCAGTGATGCAACAGTGTCCTTACTAGATATACCAGTAAAACACAAGGGTCCTTTGGAGAAAGATTCTACAAGATACTCTGATAAGAGTTTGTAAAACAGATGATTCAAATGGTTATCTGAAAATGAAACCTTTTATAACAGAAGAATAAAACAAATGGAGCAATGTTTCTCCTTATCTCATTTATAGTCCTATTTTCCAGTGTAAATAATCTACCAAATTGCTATTTATTTGAGCATTTATCCCATGTGCCCTCCCACCTGATACCCCAATTTGTGACAGGCCACAAGGAATTTGATCGCATAGTGATGTCAATGGTCATGTAGATTTTTTAATGCAAAAAATATGGCAAAAAATGGTTAAGCAAAATTATAGCACCAATATGGCTAAGCAAAGTTATTTTCTTTTTTTCAGAAATTACTGATAAAAACCTCCCACATGGGTAACAATGGTTAAAAACTAGAGTAAAATGAATGATAACAATCCTAAAATATATAAATATATTGCTGAGTTACATAATACTATGTAAGCTTTGGCACCCACAGGTTTACAATAAACCATGCCATGTACAAAGTGAAAAAAAAGGTCACAATCATCCTTTTAGAGTTTAGAGACCTGCGGCTCCCCTCACTAAAAAAGCACTGACTGAGTTAGTCAGAGATAAATTGGTGAGGGGTAGGCAGCATGTAAGCATCCCCCCTTCTGCCTCCTAGCTTGCATATAATTTAGATGTGCAATGCAAGGAGTGGCAGGTTTGCTATTTGCTTCTGGGACCTGTCCTTAGCACCTGTCCTAAGGACAGGGCAGAGCTGAGCTGCACCTCTTAGAGCTGCTCTGTGACTGATTACTGGATTTTTTTTTATCTAGGCCAGCAACTACAGAGGTGCAAGTGCCCAGTAAGTGAGCACCAAGGGACTCATTTTTGTGCCCCTTAACACTTCTGCACGTGTACCCCCAGGGGAAGGGTAATTTATAAACACTGGGCTAATTTGCTTCTAGGCAGTAAGCCATGACACCCAATCCCATTTGCCTTCATTGTTCTACCCATGGCTGGTTGAAAAAAGATAATCACTGATTGGTTGCTAGGCTTACCTACCAGGCGCATCTTTGTCCAATGTTTATGCAAGAGCCCCTTTGACTCCAATAGTGATTTACAGATTACGAAATTTTATTTGGAACAGATAAAGATTTCTAAACTGAACATGTAAATATAAGAAAAATGATGTAAAGATTTTATACTTTATTATTATATACATTTACTTTTTTTATATTGAAATACTGCTAATTAAATGTTATTTCTTTCTAAATATGTACCCTTTTTTTATTAATATGTAAGTTCACTTTATTCCACTGTATAAAGCAATGATTCTTACTGTTTTCAGTGTCATTCAATGTCTAGGTGTGCAGTGTTATAAATAATGTAGAATTAATAATGAATGGAGGGCACACCAAAACTTTCAAAGGTTAGCGAGAGGTGCAGAAACAAATGTTACCCCTACTAAAGGTAACCAATATCAATAATTAATCTGCATGTTTGCACACTCAAAACCAAAACAGAAACAATTTAACGAAAGGGTGGTTTGAAAAAATAATTTTTACTTTTGTTCAAAGAAAAACATTTTACATGGACAACGCCATACAACACATGGCATAATTTATACAATGTTAAAAAAGTAGCATAGAATATCAACCACCCATTAGTTATATGTAGCAAGCAAGAAATCAGCAAGGGAGCGGTTTGACAAAGGCCTTGGTGCCGAAACGTTGGGGCCATTCTCATTTTTCTGGTAGGTGTATCCGCTCCCTTGCTGATTTCTTGCTTGCTACATATAACTAATGGGTGGTTGATATTCTATGCTACTTTTTTAACATTGTATAAATTATGCCATGTGTTGTATGGCGTTGTCCATGTAAAATGTTTTTCTTTGAACAAAAGTACAAATTATTTTTTCAAACCACCCTTTCGTTAAATTGTTTCTGTTTTGGTTTTGAGTGTGCAAACATGCAGATTAATTATAAATAATGTAGCTTTCAATATGATCTAAATTATGGTCCATTCTAGTTGGTATATCAATATGAACCTGGAGCAATAAATATTTTGTATGATTTCAAAAGAATTCTACCTTTATTCTGTCTAGAGAAAAATATGTATTAATGTTCTGCTCTGTGTCTTATTTATAGGACGATTAGCTATTTTGCATTTAGCATTAGTAGTGAAATGTTTTGGACTAAGTTCTGTTAAGATGTTATGATATATTTGCAGCATAAAATCTCTGAATATTTTTCAGTATTTGCACATTGTTAACACTGGAAAGTGCAAAATAAAATTAGCTGTTTCTATTTCACACGGTTTTCTGCAGTTATTACAAAAAAATATATATTTTTCTCTTGTTCATAAATTGTTCTTCCTTAGCAAACAGTTGTGTTCTCTCTCTCTCTCTCTGTTTTTTACAGACTTTCACAGATTTAAAGATACATATATTGATAGATAGACATATAGGGCATAAATCCTGTATAATGCGAAGCTGACCTTAAGGGGCAGACTTATCAAAGTGTGAAATTAGAGCACACCACAGTAAAATTCAGCGACTCTTTGTTAATTCCTATGGGATTTTTAGAGGTGTGTTTATCAATGTGTGCATGGTAAAGTTCACTATTTGACAAATGTGCCTCTAATAAACTGCATAGGAATTTTAATATGGTGAGCTCTAATTTACCACTTAAATAAATCTACCCCTTAAAGCCCTGTGTACAGCAGAGTGTTCCCAAAATTTGTCTGGAAAGAACAGTAAGATAAATGAGCAGAATCCAAATGATTTGATTGAGACCTATCCAAATAGACTGAAAGGTGTTTTACATTTTAAATTCTTAAATATCATCTCTTTGTTTTTGTCTTGGTTCCTTTAGGAATGTCTTGCCTCCAATATGGATCAATGCAGCTTAGTTTCTATCAAGTGCAAGGTACTGTTTTATTATTACAGAAAAAATAAATCATTTTAAATATTAGGATTCTATATGATGGACTATGAGAGATGGCCTTTTTGTTATTCTGAGATTTCTGGCTATTTAATTTCTGGATATCCCAACACTGAATTTAGCATTCATTCTGTGCTATGGTTATTGATGGTAATCCCAATATGTGCAAAGTATCTATAACATCTAGTTAAAATATCTTGTACATTTTGTGACACATTTATATTAACTGTATAATGTTTGTGCGTTTATGATAAGTACAGTATGCGGTGAATCATAGCTTAAATTCAAGTGATAACTAAAAGTGTGGAAGCTGACAGACTTTTTGCTATAAAATTTGCTGTAGGGGTGCCAAGAACTGCTTTTGTGTAATTATGTCACTGAACAATGTCCATGTTATGACTCAACTGAAGGACTGAAGCTTCTGAGGGTTACTAAAGTCTTGTTGGTATGTAAAGAAAAGCATTATAGGTGGCAAGTGTTTAATTATCAATGCAGCCTCAGGTGCAATCGGTTGTTCATGTTATGATTAAGACTTAAACATCACTGATATCCCATTATGCTAAATACATATGACTAAATTGCTTCTTTTAAATGGATGCTAAATCCTTTCATTGACATGCTTGCTGTAGTCAGCATTTTACATTAGAATAAGTAATTACAATAATGTCCTGGGATCTTCCCCTTTGTAAAACGTATATCCTATAATGTTCCTATGATGTCCATATGATCAACCATTAAGCTAAGCTTTAAGGACACAGTTAAGTAATTCTGCTTAAGCACGCACAGAGCAATGAACATCTTAGTCATTTCATTGATTATGCTATGCTCACAATGTCTTTAAATGTAGCATTTTGCCTCCTAGCACTTGGTCGATAATGGGAAGATCATGGCTATAAGCAAAAATTCATTGAGTTCCATTTAATTGCTCATTGGTTAGTCCTTCTATTATTCTACAACTGATTTTTAGACTATTATGGAATCTACATTATAGCTGTGACTGTGAATTGTATTATGTCCCTTATCACCACTAAATAATTAAAGGATATTCTATACATAGGACAATGAGCAAATTTAAATGATTTTCATAAATGGCATGAGAACTTAAGTTCACTTGAATTTTTTTGCCTTTTATACCTTTATTTGTGTGCATTGCCTAAAGTATTATCTGTGGGAAGTGTATGTAAGATGCTACCTCTGCTTTTAGAAAGCAAAACCTATTTTGTTGTGCAATACACATTGTGGTGCAATTTTTTATCATTTAATTTTTCTGCTGCAACAATTTTTTCACGGCAACTTTTTCTATGTAGAATACATTGGAGTCTAAAGGCATATTTCACTGCGCAAAATACATGGGGGGTATAGGGGCTTTTGTCATAATCATTGCATAATTTATAATTCTATGAAATTGCTTTTTGTAAAAACATTCACCAATGGCAAAATTATGAATTTTTCAACTAACTTATAAACGGCTCAAAAATGTTGCACATCTCAACAAATTCTTTTAATATAACCGGTGAACAGACACATTATTTTGCAGTGTTTATGCAGTATATTTGCACCTAAGGACATTATGGTTCCTAAACCTCTTCACCAAGGTCTCACAATAATAACAGAACCATTTTGTGCAGAAAAAAGAGCACGTTAGAGCCGATTGAAAATGTAACTGCAGCTATTGACATATATGAAGCCAAGAGTCATTATTTGTTGACCACCAGAATTGCAACAGTGCCTCACAGTTCTGAAGCTTATAAAAGTATGTTTTCACAGTAACTCTACACAATTAACAGTAATAAGCAAATAAGTTAGTAATACGCTAGGTAGCTAGTAATATACATACTGTTTTTGTCTGCAAGTTCAACAAATGTGCCATACTATAAGTAAAGTGAAAAGGATTTTATTCACAGTTAATCTTTTGAAATGTTTATCATTACCTTACATAGTGTGAAATTTTAAAACCACAGATTTTAGCAAATTGCTTTAAGCTAATTGCTTTGGAACCATGTGATTTACTTAATACACGTACATATGCAGTCTACATCAAGGGGGGTTAACATTTAAAAATGCATTGGATAATGTTTGACATTTACTGTGCTTAGTTTTATGCTGAAGGAAGCAGCAGAGGTTTTTTTTTTTCAAGTATAGATGTAAAAATACAATAGCCCGGTAATAGCTACTGTATGTACAGCAATTGTAACTGAGGTTCTCTGTACAATAAGTAATATCCATTTATACAAACAATTTTTTTAGTAATCAGCCAACACAACCACAAGCATTAATAAATGAATATTTCATATTTGCTTTGTTATGTCTTTAAATATGCAATGGCACAATGGAGGCTACATTTTTTTATAGCATTCGTACAAGGTTGTGTGTTCCTTTCCTTGCAGAGTAAGCTTTCTTGTACTCTTTTGTAATGACATAATACATTTTTATTGATTTCTAACTACTTAAGTGTACTTCTGTGTGATCCTTTTGACCTGATCTGGACCAATGCTAACAGGCCAGAGGCCACAGTGTCAATTAGTGTCACTAAGCAACTGACCATGGCACTCTTACTAACAAAACCACACAACAAATGCAAGCTATTCCAATACGAATTCATGATTTTACACTACATGCAGCAGGATTTCCTGTCTTTATATAGTTTATATCATATTCATGAGAGCTGCGTGTGCTTACAACTATGCATTCCATCTGGTTAATGTAAACCATTTTCCTCTAACACGATGAACTATATCTCTTGAAACAGACGACATGCAGTACCAATTTACAAAAAGAGACAGCAGGAAATGGCACTGTAACTTAAGAATTGCAATATATAAATTGTAGTCAACAGTAGAGAAACTAATAGAGACAACGTCTGTGTTAAAGCTTTAAAACTGTTGTCTCAATCAATATGTACCACTGTCATGCTCCTCTTGTGAAGGTTCTTCCTGAATACATGTACATCTGTGAAATATGAAGAAGAACCTAAGCCCTCTGCAGAATTTAAGATTTGAACTCTCTGATCAGCAACTTTACAACTGCAGAAAAATGGCCAGATTTTAAGTTTTATTCAATTGTATGCTATGTTTTTAACAGATTTCCTGATAAACCACCATATATCTGGATTTTAGTGTTCGCTGGCCAAACATTAAATAACGTAATAAAAACCAAACATAAGAAATCCGAATGAACAAAAGGTGCTCTAGTTGCCCCATATATAACAAATCAGTTTACAGCCCAAAGGCTGGTGGCATGACTTACAAACCAGTACCACTGCAGGCATAGCTTACAAATCAGTAAAATGAAAATGACAGTAGCTAGGGCATCCATCCAGCTACCATGCTGATGGACATGTCCTTGTATGTATGCATCTGGCCTATTTAATAGTTTTGAGAGACTGCAAAAAGGTGCCAAAGAAGCACCCAAGGTCATTATAACATGATTGGAGTATTCCATTCAATTCCATTGGTATTTCATTATTTAGGGGCCAAATATTTAAAAATTAAATCCACTGGTCCTTGCTGAAATAGGCCCAATGCATCTAAGACATACAACTACTATTACTTAATTAGGTGTAATAGTGAGAAATTGTAATTTTCTGATAAAAAAATGTTATTTCTACATTCCACTTTTACAGCCCCTATGTTACAACAGATATTTCATTACTCATTTCATTACTCATTTCATTACAAATAAAAATTAATGGCCTTGCTTTTTTGCATGCATTAATAAAGGAAGCAAGAGCTTTAATTAGTTAGGATAAAAATGGTATTTTGGATATTATTAGTTAGTTAGAATGTAAAATGCCTACCAACTGAAAAATAATACCTATTAAAAGCTTACTGCTTATACCTTTTAAATACACCTTATTAATAGTACACTTACAACTGATAAAATGTATAGGTCATCAACATTTTAGACATTATATAGTACTTTGCTTAAATCTAAATATTTTTGTTCACTTGCATGTGATATGTTGTAAATACAGAATGCACTCTATAAACCTCACATTACTGTCTGGGCACTAATGCAAAAAGAAATATAAACAGAAAGTAACAGCACTAGCATTGGAAAACCTGACAAAGGTATTTGTCCAAAATGAAAAATTTGTGCTGTCGCTACATTTTCTGTGTGTGTGACTATAAATACATACAGTATGGCAGAAATTAAGCTTAAATAGAATAAGGTCACACTGTGCAGGGATTTACCAATATCTGCATAACCTATCAGGCAAGTGGAGCATGTCAATTGAAATTGGTGCCTGTACATAAATAGTGTGCATCATTCTATCCATGGCAATGAACAGCTCTCTATATATTAATGTGAAATAGACTCTTTAAAAATGTGCTTAAAAAACTGACAGGATCAATGGATAAGATACCCTGTACCCAAGTATAAAGAAATAAGCACAAAAGCTATATGGAAAGCAGGATCTAAAATATATATTTAATTTATGGATTTATTCCAATATACCTGTATGCTATTTTGTGACTGTTCTAGAAATTATAGTTTTTATGATTAGTATTTATTTTGAATCCACTTTAACATTATGACTCAGGCATGTTTCTGGCAGGTTCAGTTACCTGGAAGTGTATGTATTGCTAATTGTATGGGGGTAGATGCAGCTGAACAGCTCCAAACTGCTTTGTTCCAAGGGTTGCCTTGGAAATGGCCTGAACTGCTCAACAAGAAATGACTGCCATCTTCAGGCACTTGCTCAGTCTAGTGCTAAATATATTGACTACTACTGCGACTAAATTGTGTTGCAATAAATAAGGGGGGAAAGATTAATTAATAAATTGATTGGAAATGATTATTGCATAAATTAAATACCATCAATTACATGATGGAACAATCATTAGGTAGGTGCACTGCTACTTGCATATTTTGTGAAATCCTTAGTCAGTTTGCTTTGTTGCACATCATGTATGTGGAGTGCTTCACAGTTGGGTACTGTCTGTATTGTATCTAATTGTAAGCATAAACAATGTCATCATTTTTTTTACAATAAATAAGGATTCTTCAGCTAGCCCTACTGTATGTACCTACAAGTAACCATGGAAATATGGAATTTAACCAAGAAATGTCCGTTTTGTAAAGATAGCTGTGGCAGTGTCAGCAATACTGATTAGTATTCAACTGCTAAATACAGCTAAAAGGACGTAGTTCCCTGTGCGCATTAAATAGGCTGCAAAGGACAGCAAGAATCACTATCAGCCTCAGCATTTCATCTCAGACCCTATAATACCCCTGCATTTCCTGTTTACAATAGATAATCAACGTTGTTTGCAAAAAAAAAAATACTAAATATGGTGCATCTGTTGCTAAATCGACTGAGAGGGAGGGGGTGGTCTTAATAAAATTCCAATATTCAAAGTATAGGAATCACAAGAGTCAATAAGGTACATGCAGTTTCTGTGATGATGAGGGTGATTGGTTAAGATTTTATTTAATGTACGGTTTATATATAGTTGTATAGATATATTCACAGTAAAAACATAGCAGGAAAGGTAATCATGCACCTATGCAGCATCATGGAGGAGCCGTGCGGCAACTCTGCATTCTCCTCACCCACTCCTTCATATGTTATGGAGAAAGCGTCTTGATGAATGTGTGTAGGCATCCAAAGAAATACATACGTACACACATACATATATACATACAAATCCATACATCATCACTCTCTGCTCAGGTAATTGGTGCAACTGCTCAAAAATCAGTTGCAGGTAGTGCATGCCTTTACAGCCAATAAAACAGCAATGGGTGATATAATGAACCCTTTCCTTGTCACCAGGAGATTACTACACATATTAAAGCTATTTCAGGTATCCAGAGTACATCTATGCTCCTAAGGTAGCCATTACTATCATAAAAATGTATAGCTTCTTACCGCTGTATCATAAAGCTTTAGGTCCAAGAAGTAAGGGTGCAGGAGGGATATATTGCGGATCTGATCGATAGCCAGTTGTACTGCAGGCAGGATGCCTCTGCCTATATTCCCCTTTGCTACAGTCTCGTTGAGAGGCATCAAGCCCATGATGGATAACGAGGTGCCATTGGCAGCCTGTTCGATTGTCGTACTCCTTGATCCATAAACTAAACCAGGTCCCAATCCCAAACCCAGTACCAGCAGCAGGCATTGCGGAGGCAGTATTGGCATCTGAATGGCAGGTTTAGGTGAGACGCCGGTGGCAGATTCAACACCACCAGCAACAGCAGCTCGTGGGGTTTCAGCACCACGGAGAGCGCACGGCGAGTTCCAGCGCCTCCTCGGGGATGGAGCCATAGCTGCGTGTGACTGCAAGGTACACTGAGCGGGTGCGCCTCACTCCTCTCTCATCTCACAGGCGACAAGCAGGCATCGGAGCACAGAGGTAGCACATACACAGCACGAGCTCAAAGGCGAGGAGGGGGAATGGACGTCTCCAGTCCCCTTTCGGTAATGATAAAGGGCGCAGTGTTTTTGTCTATCATTTAGATCTGGTGTAGGCAGGTTACAAAAGAATCAAAAGCAAAAAGATAAACCGAAGGCAAATCATAGCAGGTATCCAACGTGCATGGAGGCTTATAGGAGACCTTTTCTTCTCATTCCTATTTGTTTTCCTTCGAGGATAAGGGTCTTCTCCCCCTCCCTTCCAACACACACACCCCTGACAATCCTTCTGTCAATGGCGCCTCCTCCTCCCGAGTTCCCAATTGTAACCCCGCCACCACCGGTGCTAGAATCACGGGCATGTGCAGAGAGGTGTGCAACACAAGAGGCAGAGCTCCTTCATTACATTCTTTGGCAAATACGTCTGTTCAGCGCTGTACAGTCGCGTATCTTGCAGAAGCTAAGTGCTGCAGATCTAACCTACTGTCTGCACCTAGCCAAGCAGTTCCCCAGAGACCAGACCGATGCCAAACATTCTACGATCTGAACACTCTGAAGAGAAAAATCTCTGCGCGCTGCGGAATCTCCAGCGGTGACAGACGCAGGGAGAAATGCCGCATTGCTGCTATACAGACGTTTGCGCTTAAAGCTTTGAGCGGTGCGCGATCGCTTTTCCAGAGGGATGAGATGAGAAATGCTTACATGCTGTACGCCTTTCCTGGCGACTGTACAGTGATTGGAATTTGCTGTCACAAACAAGCCTTCAATGCTGAGTGCAGACTGCAGCACCTTGTGCCCAGTTAGGACCATCAAAAGGTTTGGGCACAGGGCTTTAAACAGATTACAATTACTAGCTTGCAGAGGATTGGGAACATACAGTACATATTTATTTGCGGTTACCTATTGAACTGCTTAGTGGTATAATGCTTCTGCAAACAATCAGCTCTTGTGTTTTTTACTCCTCCCTTTTGGGGCCAGTGAAAATACATTTTTCCTACATAGGATTGGAAAAGAACCTTTTATGGTTGAACTCCTACAACTCCACACTCGGTATGCTCTTTTTGGATTTTTTATGTTATACATGTCTTTTTTTCTACATGTGTAACAAACAAATCTGATTTCAAATATAGATTTTTGCATCTTAACATGTATTACCCATATTTCAATATTTTGTAGCAATAACAACTAGCTTATGGGGGTAAGTAGGTACCAGCAAAGACCACAGTTTAGTAATGATTTTGACCCATTCTTCCAGGCAGATTTACTACAGGTTGCTAGGGTTAGTCTGATGACACTTGTGAACTTTCATTTTCAAAGACTGTCACAGATTCCGAGTTGGTATCAATACTTTGACTGGGTAATCAGAGGGTGCTCACCTTTTTGACTTTAGCCACATCTATGTTATCTTTGGAATAGTGCTTGAGATTTTTGAATAAATACAGCCATGTAGCATGGTACTACTGTCCACATAGCATGATGCTACAATTACAGTAGATATTGGGCAACCATATCAATAGCTCTGCACAAATTGTACCTGTATGGGAGGGTGGCATCAAAATGCCATTGATCCAAGCAACATCTAAAAATACATGCTCAAGCCAAAAAGAAAGAGAATTACCCAGCTGCAATGTGGGAAAGCGTTTGGGTCAAAGGTTCAATGAGATATGTTTCATGTAACTCTAATACCAAAGTTGCAGCATCACACAGTAGGGCTGCTTTTCTTTATCATTGGGAAATAACTACCATACTATAAAAAGGGAAAAATTGATGGTGCAAAACACAGTACTAAAACATATTTTGGCCTGCTAAAAACAGAGTGTTGGGCAAAAGTACATTCTTCAGCAGGACAACGATCTCAAACACTAGGCCATAATAACACTATAGTGACTCAGAAGTAAAATGTCTTAGAATGCCCTGGTCAATACTCAAACGCAAACAAAACACCAATAGCACATCCATTGCTGTGACATCAGTTGTGGGTTATTTATTTAGCTCATGGCTTGACAAAGGGTCTTGTTTAGGCCAGAAACGTTGTCACTATTATGAGCTAAATAAATAACCCACAACTGATTTTCATAGCATCGGATCTGCCATTGGTGTTTTGTATGTGGTTACAAATTTTGGGCCCTTGGCAGTTTTTGGGGCCATACACCTAAAGGCACCTGATACCAAACAGGTAATACTGGAATCAGCACTCCATCTCGGTACTGGTCAATGCTCTGATCTCAATCCAACTGGGAATCTGTGGAACTATTCAAAAATTGAGGTTCACAAGTATCATCCAACTATCCTGAACAATATGGGAGAATGAGCAAAAATAATTTCTAAAGAGTTTGATACGCTCATAAATACCTTAAAAAAACTTGCACCTGTTGTGCTACAAAAGATACAAAATGAAATCACCATGATCATAAAGTGGGCAAAATAGTAAAATGGGAACATTAAGGGGGTTATTTATCAAAATCCGAATTTATCTGATTTTTTAATATAAAAAAGTCAGACCAAACTAGAATACACTATTTGACTTTATTTATTATTACAAAAGCATGATTTATTCGGACCAGATAAAAACTCGATAAAATTGAGAGAATCACGAATCATATGTTTTTTTTCAGATTTTTTTTTCCAGAATAGCTTGATTTTTTTCAGGCTTTTTCCTGAAAAGCCCGAATTTTTTGTATTTTTGCCCGAAAAATGAGTTTTCAGGCTAATTCCAGTGCAGACCACAGAAACTTCCAAATAGTATAGGGACCTCTCCCATTAACTTATATACAACCTCGTCAGGTCTGAGATGGCAGATTTTTAGATTCCAATTCTTGGCAGCCTCGGGGTATAATAAATCTCAAAAAATTCCACTAAAAATTTGGATTTTATAAAATAAAAAACTGTAGCATTTGGACTTTAATAAATAACCCCCTAAGAGTAACTTGCAAAAAACTGCATAGTGTGCATAAATAGGAATGCTTTGTTTAAATAACAAAGTATAGTATAGCAATCAAGTACCGTAAGTAGAAAGTGGAATCCATATTAGAATATCTATCTACAGTACCTATCTATCATCTTTAGAAACGTATAGAAAAAACCCTTACAGAGTTTTTAATGTTAAATTTAATCAAATTAACTTTTTGGAATTCATTTGACAATTATTGCTCGATAAAGGCTTAGGGTCAGCCAGAAAATTGATTTTCCCTAAAATCATTACACATGCAGGCACTCAATCTATATGCATGTTTGTGTGTGCATCCTTTATGTGCATTTCTGATTTAGAAGAGATTAATGGAAAGCCTCCTGGTTTCCTGTGACTCAGGGACCACCTGATGTTGAATTTTGCACATACGTATGCACTCTCTATTCTGTTGGTTTTCACTCTGCTATAACTGGAAACCTCCTCTTTTCAGCTTAATTATGCCCCCCCCCTCTAGTGAAGACCCAACCCTGCGCTATAACCCCTATTACTGTAATATGGGGTATAATGCATCCTAGCCTTATGGAGTTCTCCCTTTTCTAGAAACAATGCTAGCCTCAAGACTTTGTGTTGCTTTTTTATTTTGTATATACTGTAGTATGTATGATGCACTTTAAGGAGCTTACAATATAACTGAACCCAGGCTTTCCTGAAAGAGTCTGGTGTTTCAGACCATTGTCTTACAGAGCAATACCTTCTTTAACTTGCCTATGAATTTAAGTGATACTGATCTGCTTTAGTTATACTGTCGTTTTATTTTTTTCTTTTCCAATTCTTTTATATTTTCACTTCTCTATATATCTGTCTGGTAGTGTTTCTGTGTGTGTATTTCCGCATCATGTTATGTTTTGGGTAGCTGAGGATGAGTAGAGTATAACAGTGCTTTATTAGCAGAGTCATGCAGGCATTACACAACAGTAAGCTTTCACTTTTAAGCTACCAGGAAGCATGCACAGTATGTCTTGAGCACAGTGACATCTACAGGCCATTTGTATAAACACCACATATTCCCCCTCTAGTAGGAAAGCATTTGGGCAAATATAATAAACAACAACAATGCATCTTAAAGCAATAATATACATTATTCACATCACATAGTCCTGGGTCCATGCAGGTAGTTTTCTGATTCTATCAGTACGCCTTATAGGTTCACTTTCTTCAGGCCTATTGTATTTGACATCAGGAGTAAGAAAATGTCCTTCATCAAATGGAGCTTCTCCAATGTCATATCTAACAGGAGCAAGACAGCTTGCATTCCATATGCGTCCATCAGACAGTTCATATGTGTATGGTCCTCGCTGGCGTCTCACTTCAAGTGGTGTAGTAAATTTAGATTGTCTTTGTTTCAGTATTCCTGGTTTCTTAATTCTGACTAAAGCTCCAGGCTGAAAGTGTACTTCTCTTGCACCACGTATTCTGTCAGTATAAGCCTTGCATTTGTCTTGTTGTCATTTCACAATGTCAACAGTAGATGATTTTGTAGGCACAGTATTTTATGGAAGTTTGATGTCTGCATCATGTAACTTAGTGCGCATCTGTCTGCCATGTAATAATTCAGCAGTAGATGATTGGGTTGTTGCATGGCGTGTTGCTCTGTAGTTATGTAGCAACTCTGTTGTAAATACTTTCCAAGATTTCCCAGTAAGATTTGCTGTCTGTAGTGCTTCTTTCAGACTTCTGTTGAATCATTTAATTTCTCAATTTGCTTGTGGGTAATACACTGAAGATTTCCTATGCACAATATTTCTCTCTCTCAGAAAGAATTCAAACTCACATGAGACAAACTGTGGTCCGTTGTCTATGCTGAAGACTGTGGACAGAAATGTTATTACTGTAGCTGATGTTATATGAAAAACAAATGCAATTTCCGGCCATTTACTGTAATAGTCTATCAAGGTTATAGCAAATCTACAATCTATAGGAGCATCTTTAAAAGGACCGACAATATCAATAGCATGTTTTTCCCATGCTGAATCAGGGAATGGTACTGACTGAAGTGGTGGTGTATGTGTGATAGCTGTTTTGTCATGATTCTGACAAGTAACACAAGAATGAATGGCAGTTACCACATCAGCATCCATTGCTGGCCACCAGTATAGTTCTCGTAGTCTTTGTTTTGTACGTATAATTCCTTGATGACTCTCACGTGCAAGATATATGAGCTTTTCTCGCAAGGTCTCTGGTACCAGTAAATGATGAGCTCCACGGACAACATAGCCATCTACTAAGGACAGTTCGTGTCTAATCCTGTAGTACGGTTGAAGATCAGGACTGAGTTTCTTCTCAGCATTTGGCCATTTGCTTTGTAAGATATCCTGTAATTTTACTTGAATTGGACATGAGAGGCAAGCTTGCTTAAAATCAGCAGCTGTAGCTGTAGATGATAATAAATCAGTCAATGCTACAACTTCTATGTCCTCATCCAGTGTATCAGAAGCTGCAGGTAAAGGTAAATGTGACAAACAATCAGCAGTAACATTTTTCAAACCTGGTTTGTATTGCATTTTGTAGTTGAAATTCAGTAGCCTTGCTGACCATCTAGCTATACGCATTCCAGCTCTTCCTAGTCCCTTTGTTGTAAGCAGTGTAGTTAAAGGGCTATGATCAGTGCATAAGGTAAATTCTCTACCCCATAGGTAGGTTCTCCATTTTTCTGTTGCCCAAACACACGCTAGAGCTTCTTTTTCGACAGTGGAATACATATGCTTTGTCTCTATAAGTGTTCTGGATGCAAATGCAACAGTTTTCTCTGTATGATCAGCATGAATCTGTGTGAGAACTGCACCAACGCCATAGTCTCAAGCATCTGTAGTCAGTGTCGGACTGGCCCGGGAAAAAACCTGGTGGGCCCCGACCCTCGTGGGCCCATGCCGGGCCAGAACCCTTCTCTAGATATTTCCAATCGCGGAAAAAAAAAATTTTCCGGCGATGCGCAGCGCCGCCAGCGCATGCACGCCGAACGGCGCTGTTGCGCATGCGCGCCGAACGGCTCTCTTGCGCATACGCGCCAAGCGGCGGTGTTGCTGGGCCGACGCATTTTAGTAGGGGTGCAGGGGGCCGGAGGGGGCCCCTGGACAGCAGTCCCGGTGGGCCCCGGGCCCCCAGTCCGACCCTGTCTGTAGTAGCCATAGTAGGTGGTGCAGGATCAAATAAAGCTAGCGCTGGACTGTTCACAATAAGCTGTTTTACTATTTCAAAGCTATTTTGAGCAGACTCTGGCCACACCAGACTTAAAGTTCCACGTTGAGTTGGGAATAAACTTAGAATACCATGAAGTAAGACCTAAGAAAGCTTGTAAGGTCTGGAAATCAGATGAAGTAGGTGCTTGTGTAACAGCGTTGACATGGTCAGGGTCAGGCAGTAATCCATTTTGTGAGATTATATGACCCAGAAATGACAGCTGAGTTTGTCTGAAGTGACATTTGGAAAGGTTCAGTTTCAGTCCTGCAGAATCAATGCATTTCAGAAGCTTTTCTAGTTACTTGTCATGAAGATCCATAGTTGGAGCATAGACAATTATATCATCCAAGTAGCATTCTACACCAGGTATGCCATGGATAGGGATGGGCAAATTTTTTCACCTTGTTTCGCCAAAAAAATGACGCCCATAGACTTGTATAGCGTTGTGCGTCAAAAAAAAGATGTGCGTCAAAAACATTATGCTGTGCGACAAAATTTTTTTGACACCATTAGACTTTAATGGGTGTCTGCAACATTTCTCCGGTGGCAAATTGTTGGCAAAATGAAATGGGTCAAATTCGCCCATCCCTAGCCATGGAGTATAGAAGACATCAGTCTTTGAAAACAACTCAGTGCTGAAGCCAGTCCATAAGGTACATGCTTGAACCAAAACAAACCATCATGGGTGATAAATGATGTCTATGCTTTCCTCATGCAGTAAATCTTGATGATAAGCACTCTGCAGATCCAGAGTAGAAAAGAATTTTGCTCCTCGGAGTTCTGAAAATATTTCCTCTATGTGTGGCAAGGGATGATTATCCATAACAACTGCTTTATTAGGTTCACGGAGATCAACACACAATTCAATACCTCCAGTTTTCTTCATTATTACAACAATTGGTGAAACCCATTCAGAGGATTCTGATTTTTCAATAATATCTTGCTCTACCAATTTCTTAGTTCCTGTGAGACAGTCTCCCTTATAGAGTAGGGCAATCGCCTCAATTTCTGGCATACTGGTTTTACATCTGATCTCAACTTAACTTTGTGTACAAAGTTCTTTGCACAACCCAGTGAAGTGTTGCTTTGTGGTGAAATTTTAGACACTGGCTGTGTGGCAGGCACTGGTGCTGTAGTAATGAGACTCAATTAATTTTAGGTTTAATGCAGCAAAGAGATCCCTTCCAAGTATAGCAGTACCCTCATACACAATGTAAAAGTCACATTTTGCAGTATTTGATTGGCAAGCAACCAAGCACAGGGATTGGATCCTTTAAGTAACTGACCAGTTTCAGGACAGGTACAACAAGCGGATCTTTTGCAAAGTATTTCAAGAAAATATCCTTTGGTAGTATAGAAACAGCTGAACCTGTATCATGCATCAGGTTAATGGAATGTCCCTTGTCAGCAGAAGCAGTACTGACACTGACTGACTGGCATATAAACTTGTCTGGAATAAATGTACCAGCTTTATCCACACTTAATGCTGTGACATTTATAGTAGTGACTCCATGAACATCTTTAGCAGAACTACGGCAGATCTTAGCAAAATGTCCTTCTTTTGTGCTGTTGCGGCATTGTTTAGCTTTTGCAGGACATGTAACATGATTTGCAGTGTGTAGTATTTGCTGTATGGTTTTGCAGTGTAGGTGAACCCCTTTCCTTAGCACTGTATTTTGCCTGTGACTGTGCATTATTAGGCCACAGTCCTGAATTCACAATCTGTACATTCCCAGCAGTTCCCTAAATGAGAGTTTTAGCCTCTGCCACTGCTGTTTCATTTTGGGTAGCAACTGTAATAGCCTTTGTAAGGTTTAAATCCTGCTCTAGGAGCAGTCTCTCTCTAATGCGATGTGAGTTTGTTTTTTCCACTACTTGGTCTCTTAGCATTTCATCTGTTAGAGTCCCAAACTAACAGGTAACAACCAGCTCTCTAAAAGCTGCTACAAATTGTTCTGTGGATTCGCCATTACGTTGTTCACGTTGGCGGAATTTATATTTTTCAGCAACCACATTTACTCTTGGCACGAAAAAGTTCCATAAGAGCAGTTTCATACCTATCATCGGGTAATTGTAATGTATAGAATATACGCTGTCCCTCTGCTCCCAGGCAGTGAATAAGTAAAGCACGCTTTCTAGCAGCGCCTATGGCAACAGAGAAAAGAAAAACAGGAAACCAAAATAGTGCAATATGCTTAGATATTTGGGCAGCACCCAGTGTTTAAAAATCTCTTTAGGTGTGCTTCCCCTCTAAATCTTCCACTGCTGTTAAAAGCATGCAAAAAAAAGATCCCTTTATATCCAAGTAGTTGTATCCACCATGTGGCTAAAATGCCTATTTACAAGCCAAAATTAAGGTATTTTGCCCGTAGTATTAGCAGATCCTTCCTCTCCTTTTAGCTCAGTTCCACGAATCCCAATATAGAAAGATATAAATCCAAAATGGTATAACACCATTTATTAGAAATATACTTTTTATATATACAAAAATATACAGCAAAACCTTATTTGCCCTTGATGCTGCTTACTGACATTGCTTACTACAGCCAGGTTTATTATTTACAAGGACTCCTAGTGCAGTCCCATTAAGGGTATAAGTGGCTTGGATATTTTTACATCCCAAGTGCATGACTTTACATTTATCAACATTTAATCCCATTTGCCACTTAGCTGCACAGTTTGTCAAGATCCTGTTGCAAGGATGCTGCATCCTGGATGGAATTAAGTGGGCTGCATAATTTTGTGTCATCTGCAAACACTGATACATTACTTACAATACCCTCTCCTAAGTCATTAATGAACAAGCTGAATAAAAGTGGATCCAATACTGAGCCCCGAGGAACCCCACTAAAAACCTTACTCCAAGTATAGAATGTACTATTAACAACCACCCTCTCAGTGGCATAACTACCAGGGGAGCAGGAGGTGCAGTTGCACCAGGGTCTGCTCCCCCTAGGGGCCAGCCCAGAATTTTCTGCCTCCACTGACTTTTTTTTTAGCTTTTTTTTTTTTACAATTTTTTTTGGCTGGGTGGGCGGGCTCCAAAATTGGCAGGGTGGGCGTGGATCTCCCTCCCCCCATCCAATCCATTTCGCATCACCACCCTCCCTAGCCATTGAAGTGGAAGTGGCAATGGAAAGGAGATCAGAAGCCTCTTGGAGCTGGGCCTGCAGGGTACAGTGGAGCATAACCTTAACCCTGCGCTGGAACAGCTACAGGCAGAGAACGAGAAGCTGAAATACCGCATCTTGCATCTACAGTGGAGCCTGAGGGAGGAGCAGGATAGGGCCAGGCCCAGACAGGGCGGAAGGGAGTGCGGGCTCTAGTACTGAGCGTGATGCAACAACACAAGCAGCAGAACCGTGAAGGAAAAGAGAAGCATCAGGTGGCTATAGGGGAGGCAAGACTGGCCCAGGGGTTATTGCAGCTTCCTTGTAACGGGACATTTTGCTCCTGTACCAGCTCTGTCCATCTTCATATCTTCCCCCCCCCCACGAGACTCCAATGACACGCCATGGATTAGCTACTGATAGTGCTCGCTCACATATAAGCAATCAAATGAACTACATCTCCCAGCATCCCTCACACTGCTGCGATTTGCAGCTTGATCATTCCATTTGGATAGGTTTGCTAAATGGCTATACAGTAGGTTTTTACCATTGGATACAAACATATTTTTAACCAGCTACATGTATCAACTGCAATTTGCCATGTACCAGATTAGTTAATGGCTTTGGTTACAAAATCCTGGTAATGGAGTTTGACTGTGAAATAGTAGGGAAAGATGGTGCTTATAATAACAGTGGGATAATAGTCTCTGGGAAGGGGGTGTAACTGTGGGATATCAGGTATAGTATGGAGAGATGGTGCCTATAGTAACAATGGGGATCATAGTCTCTGGAAAGGGATTTGGGATAGCAGGTATAGTAAGGAGAGATAGTGCCTATAGTAACAGTGGGGTAATAGTCTCTGGGAATGGAGTGTGACTGTGGGATAGCTGGTATAGTAGGGAGAGATGGTGCCTATAGTAACAGTGGCATAATAGTCTCTGGGAAGGGACTGTGCTTTACAGAGCAGGACTCCATAGACTGGAGCTGACCGAGCGCCTGCAACGCTAATCCTCGCCCTACTACTTGCTCTCCCAACCAGGTAATGCTGTATTCCAGCCCAATGCGTGGGGGGGGCAGTTTTAAATTTTATGTACCAGGGCCCTTAGGGGTCTAGTTACGCCACTGCACCCTCTGTAGCCAATCCTGAAGCCAGTTTCCTATCCTTGTGCAAACAACTTAAATAAGCTCAACAGACCTTTGTTTAGAAAGCAGTCATTTGTGGGGCCTGGTGTCACAAACGCTTTGGCAAAAGCCAAGATCACATATACTTCTCCTCCACTGTGTGACATTATAGGTCTGACATGACCTATCCTTCATAAAGCCTTGCTGAGTGCTGCTCATAATGCCATTCACTAGGGCAAATTTTTGAATGTAATCCCTTAACAAGGCTTCAAAAAATGTGCCCACCACAGATTTCAAACTTTCTGGCCTATTATTGGCAATTAGGTTTTATTACTATTACATTTCCCATATGTTCTGGGTCATTAGAGATCACTGGATCCAGTATAGCATTTTTTCTCCTAGGCTCCTCAACAACTTGTGCCAAAAAAAAACAAGTTAATCTTTCCTGTGCTCTCTGGAATGCCAGATCTGTTTGCAACAAGCTCACCGCTATACGCCACCATTTCATTGCAAATTCCTTTAACCTACTGGCACTTACTGAAACCTGGCTTTCTCCTACTGACACTGCCTCACCTGCTGCCCTGTCCTATGGGGGCCTACACCATACTCATACTCCCAGACCTGGTAACAGACCTGGAGGTTTGCTTCTCTCTCCCTGCTGTACTTTTAAAGTTCTTCCACCTGTTCCCTCCCTATCATTCTCCTCATTTGAGGCTCACTGCATTAGGCTCTTTTCTCCTGTTTCACTCTGCATTGCTGTTATATATCGACCACCAGGACCAACTGCACAATTTCTGGACAACTTTGCTGCCTGGCTTTCTTACTTTCTTTCATCCAACATCCCATCCATCATATTAGGTGACTTTGATATACTCGCTAACAACATTAACAACTCTTCTGTCTCTAAACTTCTTTCACTAACCTCCTCCCTAGGCTTATCTTTGTGCTCAGACTCCCCCTCTTACTCTAATGGTAATGCTCTGGATCTCATATTTACCAGACTCTGTTTAACCACCAATTTTACTAACTCACCATTTCCCCTCGCTGATCACAATATGCTCACATTTCAACTCTCACTAACTCCCTGCTATTCCCCAAACACGTACTTACCATGACTTGCAAGCTGTAGACGTTTCACATCTCTCTTCTTCCTTTGGCTCTCTTCATTCTAATATTTCAGCCATCTCTTGTCTTAATGTGGCTACCTCTGTCTACTATAGTACTCTCACCACTGCCCTAAATGAGCTTGCTCCTCTAAAAACTAAACGTGCTAGACCCAAACCACTCCAACCTTGGCATACTGCTCATACAAAAGTGCTCCAAAGACGTTCACGTGCACTTGAGCGTCACTGGCGCAAATCCCGTTCAGAATCAGACTTTTGGAGCTACAAATCTGGCCTGCGCTCCTATAACTCCAGACTCTTCCAAGCCAAACAAACATACTTTGCTTCACTCATTAACTCCCTTTCTAAAAAACCAGCACAACTTTTATCCACCTTTAACACTCTACTTTCCCCTTCGCCATCCCCTCCATGCACATCTGTCTCTGCTCAAGATATTGCCGAGCACTTCAAAAACAAAATTGAATCAGAAGGGACATTACACTACTCAACCCCCCTAGACTTCCACCATCCTCCCTCCATACTCCCCAGTCTCTCCTGTGCTCCTTCACCCCTGTCACTGATGAGGAAGTCTCAAAGCTTTTGGCCCCTTCTCAGCTTACCACCTGCCCGCTTGATCCAATTCCCTCAAAACTTCTCCGCAATACCAATCCTTGTCTGATCAAAGCCTTAACTCACCTATTTAAACTTTCTCTCTCAACTGGACTCTCCTTCTCAACTAAAACATGCTTTTGTCACTCCCATTCATAAAAAGACAACCTCCGACCTATCTCTCTGCTACCTTTCATCTCTAAACTACTTGAGCGCCTAGTCTCCAACCGACTAACTTCATTCCTCTCTGACAATAACCTGCTGGATCCCCTACAATCTGGTTTTAAGCCACAACACTCCATGGAAACCAACACTCCATGGAAACTGCCCTGACTCGACTAACTAATGACCCTTTAACAGCTAAAGCCAACAATCATTTCTCACTACTAATACTGCTTAATCTCTCAGCCGCATTTGACACTGTAGATCACTCTCCTCCTCCAATCCCTCCATTTGCTTGGCCTTCGTGACACAGCCCTGTCCTGGTTCTCTTCTTACATCACCAATCGTTCCATCAGTGTCTCCTACAATGGGGTAGCATCTCCTCCCCTACCTCTTTCTGTTGGAGTTCCTAAAGGCTCTGTCCTGGGACCATTACTATTCTCCCTCTATACTTCCTCCCTCGGCAAATTAATCAACTCGTATGGTTTCCACTACCACCTCTATGCTGACGATACTCAGATCTATCTCTCATCTCCTGATCTCAACCCAGAACTCCTAACTCGCGTCTCCTCCTGCCTGTCCGCTATCTCTACCTGGATGTTGCAATGCTACCTTAAATTAAACCTCTCTAAAACTGAAATGGTTCTCTTTCCTCCAACTAACACCAGTAACATCCCGGAAGTATCCATCATAGTTAATTCCACTATCACCCCCTCTCCCCAGGCCCGGTGCCTTGGGGTTATCCTAAATTCTGCCCTGTCATTCACTCCTCATATCCAGTCACTTATTAAATCATGTCACTTCCACCTAAGGAACATATCCAAAATACGATCATTTATCACCCAAGATGCTGCCAAAATTCTTATTCATTCTCTCATCATATCACGTCTAGACTACTGTAACTCTCTTTTAATTGGCCTTCCCCTCCAGAGACTGTCACCTCTCCAATCCATAATGAACACTGCTGCGAGGCTCATACACCTCAGCAACCGCTACTCCTCTGCCATGCCATTCTGTCAATACCTGCACTGGCTTCCGTTAACTTTCAGAATCAAATTCAAATTAATGACACTGACTTTCAAAGCACTTCATAACTCTGCCCCACCCTGCATCTCTGAACTCATCTCTATATACTCACCCAACCACTTACTACGCTCCTCTACTGACCTGCTACTCAACTCTTCTCTCATTACCTCCTCACATGCTTGCATTCAGGACTTAATTCGATCTTGCCCACACCTTGTGTATTACTCCCTTCCATTTAGAGTGTATGCCTATGCATAGGGCCTTCCTCACCTTTTTGTACCGGTATTGATTGTGATGTATGTAACTCCATATGTTCTATGTATATAATTCATGTGATTTAGTTGTATAATCACATTTACTTTACAGTGCTACGCAATATGTTGGCGCTATATAAATACATGTTAATAATAATAAAATAATAATAAGAAAAATGTCATGCAACAAGCTTATAAACTTATTCCCATTAACTGTCCTGGCAGTAATGTTGCTCCAGTCGATTCCTGGGTAATTAAAATCATCCATTAGCATTACTTTCCCAAAACTAGCAGCCTTTAAAATTTGCATCAGAAGCTTAGCCTCCTCACTTACATTAGAGGGTCTATAGCATACTCCCACAATTCATTTGGTGGACTCTTAACAATCAACCATAAGACTTCAGCTCCCTCATTTTCTAATATCACCTCCTCCTTTATATTAGCATTACATTAGTATAGTTACATAGTTCAGGAGCTGTCTCATGTGAGGAAAAAGGTCGCAGTCTTGAGAAGCTTGCATTCAAAGTTGGTATAGGCTGAACTGGATATGAAGGAATTGTGCAACCATCAATTTGAAAACCTTAATATATTTGGCTGGGGAAAATGTGTCAGGTAGTTAACATATTAGTACTCAACATTTCAGGGTTTTAGAAGTAATTTGAAATATTAATGGATTGTTCATGATTGACATAATAATTAATTGGCATGATTAGCAGTGATTGTGACTGGTCAGAAATGTTGGTCGGTTTGCTCATCCCTTCTGATGTCAAGCCTTTTAATGTGCCATTTCTCATGCGTTCTCCATAGTCTTAAACTGGATATTACAATTTACTAGTCAATATTAAATAACACTGGTGGAGTTCACATGATGAATTGTGCTATACCTGTGGAGCATCATCCATAAAAAATGGATTACTCAATGGGTAGTAATGCAACAAAGTGTATTCATGTGTATATGATTACTTTACAATATTAATAGAACTATAGTATAACATCATCCTAGGCCACTCCTTCTCAATGATATTTTCCTGTTTTAAAAAAATGGCAGCTCCTAACACTGTTTTTCTTTATATAAAACCACACATAATAAGGCGTTTCAAAGAAAATAAAGTGCAAATAACATAAATACTACATTAAATAGGTTTTACATATTGCAGAGATATTATTCTAAGTAATATATCCGATAGCATAGAACATTTATTTTCAATTAAATAATCCTTGCTATGGTTAATTACAGTAAATACTGACTTTAACCTGTCATGTACAGCTAATAAATAAATCTATGAAAAAAGAGTTTTGCATTTTTATAACACCTGCCTATCAAGTAGTCTATGGGATGTCTGCATTTAATAACTTTTTTGCAAAAATAGTAACCAGATCATTCCCTGAACAACTTGATAAATGTGGTTGCTGCTATGCTCTTACATTAATATTGGAAAATGCTACTGTATGATATCATTGAAGAAATTTAGCTTCATATATTGGACATCTTGATTTATTATATCCAATCTTTTTTCAATCAATATTACAGTAGAAGAACATTCAGTAATGTATTTATGTTTTATTAATATTTATACATGCAATAAATAATGCATAATAGATTGAATTGGCCAGAATCTTTTTTGTGTGAACAAAAATTAAATCAGAGTTAAGCAATACAAGTGATGTTGCATAATTTTCTTTAGAGCTTGTCATATGTGATAAATACACTAATTTAATGTCAGCTTGAGTTGCAGACAGCAGAGGGGGGGAAGGAAACTTGGTTTGGTTATGATATGAAGCACTACAAAAGTGCAGGAATATCTATATAAAAATGACATTACTAAGTCTATGTTCATACATCATTGATGCTTCATCTGTATATTATTTATACATGGCATGCAAAATCTTTTTCCCCTAGCATGCAACTGGTACGCTCCAAAACATTTAAAGAGTTTTTAACTTGCATGCATAGATGTATTTATCTATACCTATCTAAGGTCTCTTTCCAGCATCTTGTTTATGAGACATAGATCTTGCGAGACAAATTTAGCTTCTATGCTGAGTAAAGCAGAAACGTAGGCGGTGTGCTTGCAGTTTATTGAATCTTTAATTTTGCTAAAGTATTCGATACAGTTCTAAACAGAATGATATTGATTTTGCAAGAATGATCTTGAACTTAATATTTGCACCAGGATAGAGAACTGATTGAAAGAAATATGAAGAATGAAGATCATTGTCCTAGTTGTGTCCTCTGTCTACTCACGCATCCATCTTCTCCTTATTTTTTTCATTGTCCTTTTATAACCCTCCCCTCAGAAACAGGATGCTGTTTCATCCATTCATTCTAATTCCCTTTCTGGGCTGGAGGTATAAAGCCATGGACAAGGTACAAGCAGGAAATAGTCACAGCAGGGGACAGAGTTTCAATAATGAAAAAATGTTAGACAGAATGACAAAAGTGCTTTTAAAAGCTATAGCAAGACTACTAGCCAAATTATAGATTATTTAACCCTTTATATCCTAGAATAACTGCATTAAATCCCCCACATGAAATCAAGTTTAAATACAAGATAAAAAGGAATAGCATATGAACCAATGACAGCAGTTTACAAAGGGTTGCAGGTGGCAGAGTGGGAGATGTCATGCACTGGGCCCCTCTGAATGTTTTTTCAGTGGGGGGGCCCGGTGTGGTCTTATTACAGCACTGCTTATCTGATCATCATTTCAGGTTTAAAATGTTTGTATATGTTTGGCTTCATATACCTACTTAGTAACTCATTATTCAGAATCCATTATAAAAAAATAATTCTAATTTATTTTTAACAATGATTTTTTTTATACTGCAATAATGAAAAATACCTTGTACTTGATGGCAATTTTGCCTTTAATTCCTTCTTGGCTGTGTGCAAAAAAATTTATAAAATATTCTTTCATTCTTTTTAAAGGTCTGTGTATTTTTAAAAATGGTGTGCTCAGGTCAGAGTGAGTCCAAAATGTTGTGCTTTCACATGAAATTCTTTGTGCGCACCACTTGTTGTTGTGTGCATTAGCCTAAAAATGTTTGTTCCTGCACAACTTAGAGGGAACAATGCTTAATGGTTACCAAGTTGTAGAATATGGATATATTATGGATGTGACATGGCTATATTACTTGTAGTATAATTCTTTTGTCTGTATTTAATGTTTAAATATATTTTGGCAGACTCAAGGTATGGAGATCCAAATGAAGTATTATCTGCAAAACCCCAGGTACTGAGCATTTTTGATAATACATCCTGTACCTGTACAGCATTTTTTCCCATAGGATATTCTCCTGAAACCAGTGTCCCTAGTGGAGCTCTTCGTTGTATTTAGTTGCCATGGTGGCAATCACTAACATGGAAATGGTTGTGTCTTTACAAATAGATATCAACCCTGCATCAGAATTCCCATTGGGAAAATCCTAGGTTTACAAAGCAAATTAATCGGACATCGGATAATGAGATTTTGTGGTGTCTTAATGTATTTATTGCATGTATTTATGTATTTATATCTATTGCGCCACTAGTACATAGAGATTTTTCAAAGCACTGATCAATGAAATTTATTGCATGCTTTTATGATTGTTATAAAAAAGTCAGACTTTTCTAATAAAAGATACATTTTTTATATCATGATAAATATAAATATAAAGCAAGCAAAACAACTGTCCTAACTGTTATAGCACTTGATATAAATGTAAACAAAATATTTTCACTTCTTGATAGTAAATCCTTTAAAAAAGTACATTGTGGTTGATGTTGAAGAATTGCAAATGTCCATCAAGTTCATCCTTTTGTACAAACAAGTCATACCTTTTAGATTAACCTTATGAAGGGAAAAAAATACCAAAAAGTTGCCTCCAAAACGGCAAGTTGACCAGTCCCTGGGTAAACACTGTATTAACAGTATTAAATTAAAAGCTTTTTGTATTGTATTTTTTCATTTGTTAAAAAAAAAAAAAAAACCCTTTCTTAAAACTATTGAATGTATCTACAAGTGCAAATACTTCAGGGACAGAATTTCACAACTTAAAATTTCCTTTCTACTACTTTCAAGGGATTTCCTGGTAAGCTTTACTTAATTATGAATATTTTCTGTACCCTCTTATCTTAGACACTGTGTTCTAACCACTGTCTATTTCAGTAATATCCCTTATAAGCACTGATGACCAAAACTATATTGCATATACTAGATGAGGCCTTACCCTTGATTTGTAAAGGAAACCTTTACAAGGATATGTTAAAGTTCCCAATACACTTTAACACAGTGTCAATATGTTCAGTCCAATGCAATCAAATAAATAGTCAACATAATATGAAATATTTGTATAAAATTAGGAAATGATGTCCAAAGTCTGTCAAAATGGGTGGAGGGTGTGCTAAGTCTAATGTAAGTACATTGCTCAGAACCATCACAAAAAAAGGCAATGAACAGTAAGCCCCTGTAGGTAGCCTGCCAACTAATTTTTGAAACAAAATAATATTTTTAACTTTTATGTTTAAAGTTTATTTTGTTTGTAAAATACCTTATGTATCTTTCATTTGTTTAAACCCATAGTTTACACTATTTCTGCATAAACATTCTTTTCAAGGATGTAGGCAAATCTCATATTCTGGCATTAAAAATTGAGACTTTTTTTTACCTATTTCTATTTAGTTCTTCAGACAGATACATTTTTCTGAGAATGGCACCATATGTACTGTAGTTGGATATAGTTAATGGGCTGTCCACCTTCACTTTTAGAATGATCTGTATTATCTCTGTTCTTCTCCATCTTCTTTTGGCAACTTTCTCCAAGTATATAATAATATACGGTAAAGGTCACTTTGCTCACAAACAGATTGCAATATATTTTACAGATGGTCTATGAATTTTTTGCAGACATCTTTTTGTAAGAAAAGTCTGTTAGAAGCAACAGATGGCTCATATAAAAGCATCTATGGATTAGGAATTTGAACAATTTGCAGCATAGACAATAACATATAAATCAAATTTACACTTCTCAGTGGAATTAATTTGAGCCATCATGAAAAAAAATTTCAGCGTAAACCAGATTCTACATTTGTGATCATTCTGATAAGGATTACATTATAATATTACTCTGCGATATGGGTACATATGTTACCAGTTAATACATCTTAAGTTCTATGATATTGTAGATACTGTATATTTGCTTGGTTAACATTTGTCATCACAATTATCTATGTGCATTCAAATCCACCTTAAATATTAAAGTCGTATTAAATGCAAATGCCGTACATTTTCTATAGAATAGCCATTGGTTTATTTGCCTGGGACAGTTTTGATAAATACACACACATTCCTTTGCAATATCATATGATCCATCTATAATTCTTTTCAGAGTGAAGTTCATTTCTCTACACATTATTTTTTGTTAATGTGTTACAATAAGGGGCAGATTTATTAAGGGTTGAATTGAAAATTAGAATTAGATATGTGATATTAGATACAGTATTTGAGAATTTTTTATGGTCAAAACTGTCAAACTAGGGAATTATCAATTTGAGTTTTTTTTTTAAAATTCTTATTTTATTTTTGAGATTTATCAAACTCTGGCCCTTTAAGAATTCAAATTCAACTATTCGCCACCTACAACCTGCCGAATTACTGTATAAGTCAATGGGAAAGGTCCAGGGACCAATTTAGAGATGTCTGTAGCTTCCTGACATTCAAGTTTTTTTTGGAGAAAAAACTCGGATCGAGTTTGGTCGAATTCTAATTGAATTCAATTCGAGTTTTCGGGTCAGTAAAATTCAGAAATTTTTAGAAATTATATTTTTTTATCAAATAACCCCCCCATGAAAAGTAATTTTTCAGAGCAATCTTGATTCTTTGATAGCACATCATTATTTTCAAATGCCAAACTTTTATTTCAACTTTAAGGTAAAAAATAAAGGTACTGTTTGTAGTTTACAGTTTTTCTTGCCTACACATGCAGTGTATGGTTTTCATTTAGGGATGAGCAAATCTTTTTGGCTAATACAGATTTGGGGTGACAACTTTCATGAATCTGTGCTTAGGCCTGGATTTCTTTCATGGGCGCCCCTAGGCCAAATGGTCAGATTTCCTGACCGCCCACCCACCTTTGGGCAAATCTGAGCCTGCCTTTGCTACAATTTCACCATGAATTTTGCTTCCCTAATTCTGCTTTCCCTTATGCGGAAAAAAAAAGCACCATAAAAGACAGCTATTGACTACAAAGCATTTGTCTCAAGAGAAAAAAGGAAAAAAAATACCTATTGAGTCCAATTAATTTTGCACAAGACAAAACACTGCAAAAACACCTGTTAACTCCAATACATTTGCCAAAAGTCTTGACATTTTAAATACAAGCAATATTTGTGATAATTTTATATTACATAAAAAGGGGACAATTTTTGGATGTACTCTCTGATGGAGTCAGATTCTTTCTAAGTGCACATCACCTCTATGAACTCATTAAATGTTGGGTAAACCAGAAGTAAAGGGCGCAGCAAAACCCTATATGTTTTTGCAACACAACTGCTCAGTGTTTTAAAAAATTGGCATAGTTATCAAGCTGTTTATATACATTTTTTGGTTTAAAAATGCATACAGTTTTACAGCAAGAATTTGCTTGCAGTCTAAATTTGTGCCATTGACTTAAAAGGTTAATGTCATATAATGGACTAAAATAATTATGTAAAATACAGTGATTGGGTGGCATAAAAAATACACAGCTTTATAAATGAGGCATTTATTTTACACTATTTTGCAATTCTTTTTCATTATAAACATGTAATAATGAAACATACTATATTGTGCAGTGTTTTTTCATGTGTTAATTTTACACAAACATAATAAATAAGCCCCTTAACCCTTTCCCTGCCAGCCGTTTTGTCCTAGATGCGAACATCTACTGCCAAGCAGTTTTTAGATATTTTGCACTCTTTCACTTTAAGGGCCTTTCTTGGGGTGGTCTTTTAGTTTACCCAGGAAAACAATATATTGTTTTTTTCAGGACAACCTGAACTTTCAAAATATGCAAGAATTTTGGTGTAATTCTACTTCTGTAAAAAAATATAGGCTTCTAAGTGTCCAATAAAATGAAAAAACTCATGTTTCACAAAGAACAATCACATATATCAGAAACATCATTTATTTTATGTACGAGAACACAGCCGATTTGGAAAGGTCTCCTGAACGCGACAATACCAAATATATATAGTTTATGGAGATTTCTCACTTGTATAGATCAAAATCTACAAGCAGTACACTACCAAATTTCCAAAGCACCGCTCCCCAAACGGCATACTTCTGATTTTAAGGCCAAACATTCCACTAACAGTAGGTTTACCCTAGAAAACTACACATTATTAGAAAGAACATATTCTGGTGAATCAAAAATGGGTAAATATATCATTGTACTCCAAACTACCAAGTTGCAATTGTTTCCTAAAGTTATAGTGTTTTATAGAAATTGGTGAATTTTTTGAAAAATTACCTCAAAGCTTCCAATCTACAGAATCCTATCTCCCACACATCATTAGGTATCAATGTAAAACACCCCAAATATGAAAGCCTGGGGTCCACTGAACAGTTTGATGCCCAATATGTATAGGTGTACCCAAGCATGTAGCATATAGGGGCCCTAAAATGTAGACACCTCATTTGAGCTATCAGTTCTGTAATTCCAGATACTGCACAATCAACACATTTACATCGTTTTGGGGGGGTGTAAAAGTAGAAAAAAGTAAGTTCACCCCAGAAAACCATATATTTTCGGAAAGTACACATTCCCACGAATCTAAATTGGGTATGCATGTCTTTGTACTCCAAAGTACCAAGCCGCAAACCATTCCTACATTTGGTGATTTTGGCGAAATTTCCAAAAATCACCTCAAAATTTCTAGCCTGCAGCATTGTATTACCCACATACTTTTAGGTATCAAGAGAAATCACCCCAAATATGAAAGCCTAAGGTCCTCTGAACAGTTTGATGCCCAATATGTATAGGTGTACCCAAGCACGTGGCATACAGGGCCCCCAAAAGGAAGACCCCTTTATGGTCTGTCATTTCAGATACTGCAAAATCAACACATTTACATCGTTTTGGGGGGGTGTGTAAAAGTAGAAAAAAGTAAGTTCACCCCAGAAAACCATATATTTTCGGAAAGTACACATTCCCACGAATCTAAATTGGGTATGCATGTCTTTGTACTCCAAGGTACCAAGCCGCAAACCCTTCCTAGATTTGGTGATTTTGTTGACATTTCCAAAAATCACCTCAAAATTTCTACCCTGCAGCATCGTATTACCCACATACTTTTAGGTATCAAGAGAAATCACCCCAAATATGAAAGCCTAGGGTCCTCTGAACAGTTTGATGCCAAATATGTATAGGTGTACCCAAGCACGTGGCATGGAGGGGCCCCAAAAGGAAGACCCCCATATGGTCTGTCATTTCAGATACAGCAAAATCAACACATTTACATTGTTTTGGGGGGGGGGTCAAAAGTAGAAAAAAGTAAGTTCACCCCAGAAAACCATATATTTGCAGAAAGTACACATTCCCATGAATCTAAATTGGGTATGTATGTCTTTGTACTCCAAAGTACCAAGCCGCAAACCATTCCTAAATTTGGTGATTTTGGCGAAATTCCCAAAAATCACCTCAAAATTTCTAGCCTGCAGCATCGTATTACCCACATACTTTTAGGTATCAAGAGAAATCACCCCAAATATGAAAGCCTAGGGTCCTCTGAACAGTTTGATGCCCAATATGTATAGGTGTACCCAAGCATGTGGCATACAGGGGCCCCAAAAGGAAGACCCCCATATGGTCTGTCATTTCAGGTACAGCAAAATCAACACATTTACATTGTTTTGGGGGGGTCAAAAGTAGAAAAAAGTAAGTTCACCCCAGAAAACCATATATTTTCGGAAAGTACACATTCCCACAAATCTAAATTGGGTATGCATGTCTTTGTACTCCAAAGTACCAAGCCGCAAACCATTCCTAAATTTGGTGATTTTGGCGACATTTCCAAAAATCACCTCAAAATTTCTACCCTGCAGCATCGTATTACCCACATACTTTTAGGTATCAAGAGAAATCACCCCAAATATGAAAGCCTAGGGTCCTCTGAACAGTTTGATGCCCAATATGTATAGGTGTACCCAAGCACGTGGCATACAGGGGCCCCATAAGGAAGACCCCCATATGGTCTGTCATTTCAGGTACAGCAAAATCAACACATTTACATTGTTTTGGGGGGGGTGTGTAAAAGTAGAAAAAAGTAAGTTCACCCCAGAAAACCATATATTTTCGGAAAGTACACATTCCCACGAATCTAAATTGGGTATGCATGTCTTTGTACTCCAAGGTACCAAGCCGCAAACCCTTCCTAGATTTGGTGATTTTGTTGACATTTCCAAAAATCACCTCAAAATTTCTACCCTGCAGCATCGTATTACCCACATACTTTTAGGTATCAAGAGAAATCACCCCAAATATGAAAGCATAGGGTCCTCCGAATAGTTTGATGCCAAATATGTATAGGTGTACCCAAGCACGTGGCATGGAGGGGCCCCAAAAGGAAGACCCCCATATGGTCTGTCATTTCAGATACAGCAAAATCAACACATTTACATTGTTTTGGGGGGGGGGGTCAAAAGTAGAAAAAAGTAAGTTCACCCCAGAAAACCATATATTTGCAGAAAGTACACATTCCCATGAATCTAAATTGGGTATGCATGTCTTTGTACTCCAAAGTACCAAGCCGCAAACCATTCCTAAATTTGGTGATTTTGGCGAAATTCCCAAAAATCACCTCAAAATTTCTAGCCTGCAGCATCGTATTACCCACATACTTTTAGGTATCAAGAGAAATCACCCCAAATATGAAAGCCTAGGGTCCTCTGAACAGTTTGATGCCCAATATGTATAGGTGTACCCAAGCATGTGGCATACAGGGGCCCCAAAAGGAAGACCCCCATATGGTCTGTCATTTCAGGTACAGCAAAATCAACACATTTACATTGTTTTGGGGGGTCAAAAGTAGAAAAAAGTAAGTTCACCCCAGAAAACCATATATTTTCGGAAAGTACACATTCCCACAAATCTAAATTGGGTATGCATGTCTTTGTACTCCAAAGTACCAAGCCGCAAACCATTCCTAAATTTGGTGATTTTGGCGACATTTCCAAAAATCACTTCAAAATTTCTACCCTGCAGCATCGTATTACCCACATACTTTTAGGTATCAAGAGAAATCACCCCAAATACGAAAGCCTAGGGTCCTCTGAACAGTTTGATGCCCAATATGTATAGGTGTACCCAAGCACGTGGCATACAGGGGCCCCATAAGGAAGACCCCCATATGGTCTGTCATTTCAGGTACAGCAAAATCAACACATTTACATTGTTTTGGGGGGGTCAAAAGTAGAAAAAAGTAAGTTCACCCCAGAAAACCATATATTTTCGGAAAGTACACATTCCCACATATCTAAATTGGGTATGCATGTCTTTGTACTCCAAAGTACCAAGCTGCAAACCATTCCTAAATTTGGTGATTTTGGCGACATTTCCAAAAATCACCTCAAAATTTCTACCCTGCAGCATCGTATTACCCACATACTTTTAGGTATCAAGAGAAATCACCCCAAATATGAAAGCCTAGGGTCCTCTGAACAGTTTGATGCCCAATATGTATAGGTGTACCCAAGCACGTGGCATACAGGGGCCCCATAAGGAAGACCCCCATATGGTCTGTCATTTCAGATACTGCAAAATCAACACATTTACATCATTTTGGGGGGGGTGTCAAAAGTAGAAAAAAGTAATTTCACCCCAGAAAACCATATATTTTCGGAAAGTACACATTACCATGAATCTAAATTGGGTATGCATGTGTTTGTACTCCAAAGTACCAAGCCGCAAACCATTCCTAAATTTGGTGATTTTGGCGACATTTCCAAAAATCACCTCAAAATTTCTAACTTGCAGCATCGTATTACCCACATACTTTTAGGTATCAAGAGAAATCACCCCAAATATGAAAGCCTAGGGTCCTCTGAACAGTTTGATGCCCAATATGTATAGGTGTACCCAAGCACGTGGCATACCGGGGCCCTATAAGGAAGACCCCCATATGGTCTGTCATTTCAGGTACAGCAAAATCAACACATTTACATTGTTTTGGGGGGGTCAAAAGTAGAAAAAAGTAAGTTCACCCCAGAAAACCATATAATTTCGGAAAGTACACATTCCCACAAATCTAAATTGGGTATGCATGTCTTTGTACTCCAAAGTACCTAGCCGCAAACCATTCCTAAATTTGGTGATTTTGGTGATATTTCCATAAATGACCTCAAAATTTCCAACCTGCAGCATCATATTTCCCACATATTTTTAGGTATCAAGAAAAATCACCCCAAATATGAAAGCTTAGGGTCCTCTGAACAGTTTGATGCCAAATATGTATAGGTGTACCTAAGCATGTGGCATGTAGGGGCCCTAAAATGAAGACCCCCCCCACATGGTCTGTCATTTCAGGTACTGAAAAATCAACACATTTACATAGTTTTGTGGGGGGCAAAAGTAGAAAAAAGTAGGTTCACCCCAGAAAACCATATATTTTCAGAAAGTACACATTCCCACGAATCTAAATTGGGTATGCACGTCTTTGTACTCCAAAGTACCAAGCCGCAAACCATTCCTATATTTGGTGATTTTGGTGACATTTCCAAAAATGACCTCAAAATTTCCACCCTGCAGCATCATATTTCCCACATATTTTTAGGTATCAAGAAAAATCACCCCAAATATGAAAGCTTAGGGTCCTCTGAACAGTTTGATGCCAAATATGTATAGGTGTACCTAAGCATGTGGCATATAGGGGCCTTAAAATGAAGACCCCCCCCCACATGGTCTGTCATTTCAGGTACTGCAAAATCAGCACATTTACATAGTTTTGTGGGGGGCAAAAGTAGAAAAAAGTAGGTTCACCCCAGAAAACCATATATTTTTGGAAAGTACACATTCCTACGAATCTAAATTGGGTATGCACGTCTTTGTACTCCAAAGTACCAAGCCGCAAACCATTCCTAAATTTGGTGATTTTGCTGACATTTCCAAAAATCACCTCAAAATTTCTAGCCTGTAGCATCGTATTACCCACATACTTTTAGGTATTAAGAGAAATCACCCCAAATATGAAAGTCTAGGGTCCTCTGAACAGTTTGATGCCCATATATATAGGTGTACCCAAGCACGTGGCATACAGGGCCCCAAAAGGACTAAAAAAAAAAAAAAGTAACAAAGATCCTATAAGTGTGTGTTTGTGTATACATGTGTGTGTTTGTGTATACATGTGTGTACAGCTCTGACAAGTGTATAATTGTGTGTATATCTGTATGTGACTCTGTAAAATACATAAAAAGCCAGAAAATTAAAAAAAATCTACCTTTAGTTATATGTGTGCTGTGTATGTGTAAATGCATGTATGTATGTGTGATTGCATGTATATGTGTGTGTAACTGTAAATAGAAGGGCACTTACAGTTTTTTGGAGAAGAAGGGATCAGAAGCAGATCTGCAGACTCCAGGATCACAGAGATCAACAGCAGGAAGTGCGTGGGCGGAGCTTCACACGAGGTCGGTCCAGGAAGAAGCAGCACAGGGGGAGCAGCATACAGCAGCCAGGATCAGGTAAGAAGTCGGGTCCTGCGACAATCGCAGCACAGGACCCGACTGGCAGCCCCCTAGGCTAGTTGTTTAGGGGGTGGAGGGGCCAGGAGAACCTCTCTGCACTTTCTTGGCACTTGCAGCCTTTTTTTAAAATAACGTAGGAGCTACGTTCTTGGCAGGGAAAGGGTTAATCAGAAGCTTTACTGAAACTATAACAGTATCAACAGGAAAGTTTAAATACGGTTGGTCACCAAAAAAATTAAGCCTTTCCATGAAGTGTAACTAACACTATTTCTTCTACATCTCTCCATGTCAGTACACTTGGGCATTGCTCCTCCCAGACCTGGAGGTAGGTCCTATAACATAGCCAATCAAAATTATTCATGACCTATAAGACCACATGACTTCCTCCTCACCACAGTTATTTTTTGTACTACTGGACAGGGAGGTAGGATCTCCCTCCTCACTCTTTTTATTTTTTCGTGAATTTTGAGAGAAATCAAAGACAGTTTTTGTTTTTTCTTTTGTATTTTTTGTTTATTTTTTACCTCTGTGTGGACACAGAGGGATGATTCCCAGGTAATGGAGAAGAATTTAACTGATGCCTCAAGACGCATAATCTGTAAATTATCGCTTATTGGGAAGAAATGCAGGTGTGAGCATGGTCCTAACCCTATGCTAAAATAGCCCCCTGCTATATGCCCAGCGAGGCACAAGATTCAATCTAGTGCTTTTTGGGAAGAGACACAGTTGTGGACTTCTCACATTGTTACCTGTGAGCTTTTTGCACTCCCCTTTTCTTTTGAGTTAAGTGAGGCTTTACAGAATTTTACAGAACTACTTCAAAATAATCGGTATGCATATGGGCTAGTTATAACAGCCTGAAGATGGTGAGTATGATTCTTCAGTATCCACTGTGTGTTTTAAAATGCTCAGTGCACTGGGAAGTCTGCATGCTAATTATCTAATTATGTTCCTCAGATGAGAGCTATTAGGGCTTTGCCTGGAGTTTCCATCCAGCTAATTAGTCACTATCCGATAAGTGTGCCTTTCGGCCCCATTGCTATTGCTGTTTAATATTTTAAGCTTTGTATGGGTGAACCTGCATCTGCTGTGCAGACACAGAAGATATATTGGCTCATGTTACTAAGGCACCACCAGAAATGGCTAGAGGCTGCACTGCTTAAGCAGTATGGCACCTCCTTCCTTTCTTATGAGTCTGCTCTTAACAAGCAGTGTTCCACCGAACTGGATATTCCTGCTGACAAGCCTGAGCTATCTTGTAAGGTGCCTGTGTTCCTTTGACTTCTTGTATTATCTGAAGGCTTATGTTGTGAGCTGGCATCCTCTGTGCAAAATGCAGTATTGGCTCTTGTTACACAAGGTACTTTAATTACTGGCTGGTGAATCCTGTGTGGTACCTGAATCCGGTGAGTTTGATTTCTCAGTATCCACTGTGTGTTTGAAACATTCATTTCACTGGGAAGTCTGCATGTTAATAAGCTTAATATGTCCCTCAGCTAAAAGATATCAGGACTTTGGCTGGAGTTTCCATCCAGCTAATTAGTCACTATCTGGTAAGGTGCAGGTGTTCCTTTCGGCCCCTTTGCTATTGCTGTTTAATATTTTAAGTTTTATATTTGTGAACCTTCATCCTTTGTGCAGACACAGAGGTTATATTGGCTCATGTTACTAAGGCACCACCAGGAATGCCATACTGCTCAAGCAGTATGGCACCTCCTTCCTTTCTTATGAGTCTGCTCTTAACAAGCAGTGTTCCACCGAACTGGATATTCCTGCTGACAAGTCTGACCTATCTGGTAAGCTGCCTTCCTTTTGACCTGTGAGCTGGAGTCCTCTGTGCAAAATGCAGTATTGGCTCTTGTTACACAAGGTACTTTAATTACTGGCTGGTGAATCCTGTGTGGTACCTGAATCCGGTGAGTTTGATTTCTCAGTATCCACTGTGTGTTTGAAACATTCATTTCACTGGGAAGTCTGCATGTTAATAAGCTTAATATGTCCCTCAGCTAAAAGATATCAGGGCTTTGGCTGGAGTTTCCATCCAGCTAATTAGTCACCATCTGGTAAGGTGCAGGTGTTCCTTTCGGCCCCTTTGCTATTGCTGTTTAATATTTTAAGTTTTATATTTGTGAACCTTCATCCTTTGTGCAGACACAGAGGTTATATTGGCTCATGTTACTAAGGCACCACCAGGAATGCCATACTGCTCAAGCAGTATGGCACCTCCTTCCTTTCTTATGAGTCTGCTCTTAACAAGCAGTGTTCCACCGAACTGGATATTCCTGCTGACAAGTCTGACCTATCTGGTAAACTGCCTTCCTTTGACTTCTTGTATTATATGAAGTCTTATGTTGTGAGCTGGAGTCCTCTGTGCAAAATGCAGTATTGGCTCTTGTTACAAAAGGTACTTTCAGTACTGGCTGGTGAATCGCTCTGCTGAAGCAGTGAGGTACCTGAATCTGGTGAGTATGATTTATCAGTATCCACGGTGTGTTTGAAACATTCATTGCATGTTAATAAGCTAATTATGTCCCTCAGCTGAAAGCTATCAGGGTTCTAGCTGAAGTCTCCATCCTGCAGACTAGTCATTGCTATCAGGTAAGGTGCAGATACTCCTCTGGGCCTCTTTGCTATTGTTGTTTCTATTGTCCTCTGTGCATACACAGAGGTTATATTTGCCTTTTATTACACAGGGTGCTTGCAGGGTTGGCTGGAGGCTTGCACTATTGAAGCAGTATGGTAGCCCCTTCCTTCCTTACAATGAGTCTGCTCAGTGCTGTAACCTGATGTCATTGGGCCCCACAGCAAATTCATTTTAGGGCTCCTTACATATACAGAGGTTGTGCTGTTTTACCAAGATATATTGAAATTGCTCTTTATTTGGGCCTCACGGGGTCCCTATAACTTTTGGGCCTACCTGCAGCCGCAGGGTCTGCTTCCTCTGTAGTTATGCCCCTGAGTCTGCTCCTAAGAAGAAGCCTGCCACCAAGGATCTGACTGGATTGTTCCTACTGTCTAACGCATATTTTATGGTTGTGTGCCGGTGTTCCTTTGACTTCTTGTATTGATGTCATCTGAGGTCTTAGGTATGTGAGCCCGAGTTCTCTGTGCAGACACAGTAGGTAAGTGTGCTCTTATTACACCTGGTATTTCCAGGACTGGCTAGGGGTTTGTTCTGCTGTAGCAGCATTGTAACCCATTTTTTCCTAGGATGTTTCCACACTTAACAGGCAGTGTTCTGATTTATATGGTGTCTTTTTGTGTGATGTAGGCCTTCTCTTAGATATTCTATTCCCATCTAGTGGTTTTTGTTGGGAACTCAGTTGTAGTTATACTACATCTACTCAGTTTTGATGGCTGTAGGTTTCCCTTCTTTGATTGTTGGTAGATTGAAGGGCACTTACTGTTAAGTCTGCTGGCACCTTAACAGGCATGAAGCCAGCTTGTAGTCTATGGCACTTTGTGTAGCCTCGGGCCTCTCGCCAGGGAGCTGGGTTTGTGTGGCCTCTGGCTTTCATTATTTCCCTTGGTTTGGGATAGAGCCCTTGTTTTGGTCCATGGCTAATGGATCTGCTGGCCTTTTTCCATGGCCCTCGACTCATGGATCTGCTGGCCTTTTACCATGGCCCTCGGCTCATGATTCTGCTGGCCTTTTACAAGGGCCCTTGTTCTGCTGGCCTGTTGCATGAGCCTTTGGCTCATGTGGTCTTTTACCCTTGGCACATTTGTTTGGTTGGACTTTTATCAGGGTTATTGTGGCTGCGGGTCTGTTTCCATGGCCCTTAACTTAGGTGCTTGCTTGCCTTTTATCATGGTTATAGGGCTGTTGGCCTTTGTCTGTGGCCCTTGGCTAAGGTGGCCGCTAGTTTTTATTATAGTCCTTGGGGGCTTGTGGCTTATGCTGGGACCTATGGTGCATAGGCCACCGGCTAGGTGGTAGGAGCTGATAGGCGTGGCTACTGTTCTTGCTGTGGCCCTTGGTGGGTATGTCTGTTTGGCAGGACAACAGCCATTGGTTTTGTCTGTCTACAATCCTTGCAGACATGGTTCTGATTACACCAGCAGTAGGCATGATTGGCTATTTGGATTGGCTATTTGGTTGGATCTAACATGGGTTGTACCATCAGTTGGTGTTTGCTCTGAGTTTCACAGCCCATAGCTAATTTTGTTGCTGATTGGTATTCAGCAGCATCTTACAGCTAATCTCTGCTTCTGCCTTACATGCATTGTTTTTGGTCTTGTATGCCACTGCTTATTATCAATAAGGCTGGATTGTGGACCAGGGTTTTGCAAGTTCAACAACTGGCTTGTGCTCTGTTGTTTCATGTGTGGAAATTGACTTTTGTGTCAAGGGTGGCATTCACAATAGCTGGCTTTTGTACTATTGCTTGTGTATTAGAGTTCCACTCTGGTGTTTTGCATACACTGCAGCTGACAGGCATCTTGGCCTGCTAGTGTGACAATGGCCTTGCACATCTATGTTGGAATACATAATAGCTGGCTGGTTTGCATCATTGTGCATCATTGCTGGTTGGTACCAGTGTTTGTAGGCTATAGCTTTTTGCATGCCTGATTTTGGATTATGACCCCAACTTGGAGTGTGACCAAGTTTGCTGGTTCAGTAGCCTATTAGATTCGGTAGCTTCTATGTATGGTCACAGGTTTGGTTCAGTTTTTGCATAAACTGTAGCATTGTGCAGCTTGAGATGTAGTGGCCTCAGCTTTTGTGGGTGTTTTCTAGAACTGTAATTGGCTTGGGTTCCATTTGCTTGCTTGTGTAGCAGTTGGCTGGGGCAACAGCATATCTTACTTATGGCCTTAAGTCACATTTGGCTGGTCTTGCAGCTTATCCTTGTGCTGTTTTATGCCCAGTTTTCATTTGGTAGTTGGTGGAGCTACTGGGCTGTACCAGCATGGCTCTACAATGGTTACAATGATATGCTGATTTAGGATAACCCAGAGTTGGTGTTCATCTAGTTAAGTCTTCATTAGGTATTATTAGCATGGAGTTGGTGGATCTTGGGCTGATCTCTGGTGTGGTGTTGACTCCGGTCAGCACTGGTGTGAGCTGCTTCCATTAAGCTGCAGGACTAAGCTAATGTTTGCCAAGTCTTTTTAGGGCCACTCGCTATTGCTGAGGATCGTGTATTTCTCCAACACTGGTGATAGATGCATCCAAGTTGTGTTTAGTTTCTGATCTGATTGGTTTACTGGTGGTTTCTAGGGTGTTGTAGTTCTGAGATGGCCGTTGCCATCTTTCTGGTTATGTCCTAAGGAACCTTTTGTTTTAACAGTTGCAGGATTTTTGTTTGTTCCCAGGTGGGGTTTTATGTCGGATAACCATATTGCAGGTATCCCTCTAGTCGCTGAGGGAACCGTTTTAAGCAGAATATGGCTATTCTTAATCTGCAATGCTTGATCCTCAAATGCTGGTCTCTGTAATTTAGTGGTTGGTTTTGTAGCTCTTGTCAATCGCTTGCCATGTCCTAGGACATGTTGTTCATGTTCTTGTGCCTTTTATCTACCTTTTTCAGGAACTATACATTTTATCAGCTCCCCTGTTGGATGGATGTGATGCTGGCCTTATTACTCTGGGACTCCTTAGCATAAGTTTGGTTATTGCCTTATGTTGGTTATTCCCACCCCTTGTTTTTGGGGCATGGCTTGGTAGATCCCATGTGTACTGACATGGAGGGACGTAGAAGAAATAGAGAATTTTACTTACCTACTTGACATGAATTCCTTTTCTTCTAGTCCCGACATGTCAGTACAGGGTTTCCCATCCCAAGTTATTTATTTTGGTTACTGTACTGCTATTGCAAAAGTATAACTGTGGTGAGGAGGAAGTCATGTGGTCTTATAGGTCATGATTAATGACCTATTGATTGATTTTGATTGGCTATGTTATAGGTCCTACCTCCAGGTCTGGGAGGGGCAATGCACATGTGTACTGACATGTCGGGACTAGAAGAAAAGGAATTTACGTCAGGTAGGTAAGTAAAATTCTCTATTTTTATCAAGGGTTGAAGTGAAAATTAGAATGAAAAAAATTCAAATTTTGATTTAATTTTTGTGTTCTTTGACTAGGGAAGTCCAAATTCGATTAAAACTTGAAAAAAATTCAAAAATTTTAATATGGAAATGTATCATTTACTGTCTCTTTAAAAATATGAAAAATTCGACCATTTGCCATCTAAAACCTGCTGAATTGCTGTTTTAGCCTATGAGGGACCTCCTATAACCTATTTGGAGTCAATTAGTGGTAATTAAAGGATAAGAGGAGAGTGCCCTTTAACTGAATGTGGCAAAAATGAAGCACACAACATATTAACTACTAGTCACAACTGAAGTAGTAATTAGTGAATCTGTCTCATTCTGCTTTGATGAAAAATTCACAAAACTGAAAAAGACTCACAAAATACATTGAAGTCAAAGGGTCAATTGTGTTTTAGACCAAGAAGACAATTCACTAGCGAAAAAAAACCTCAGCACTAGAGAACTTTCACACCGTTTCACTAGGAGAATTTTTGCTCAGTGGAACGATTGTTAATCCACAAATTTATCAGATTGTAAACTTTCTAATATGTTACCCTTTTTGCCAAAGTCTACTTTGCCTGACGAACTGTTAAGATGAAGCTACATCCTCAGCATTACTATTTCAGTGACATCATATCCTGTATTCAAAAAACACACAAAAAAAAGAAAAAACTCTGGCGTTGTATCATATTTTAATGTGCGATTATGTTATGACCTGTATGTACCCGCCATGTTTAAAATGATGTAACTGTAAGTATGTTAACAAAGTGTTGCTAGGAAGAAAATAATTCTAGAGAAAATTCACTAAGAAATTATAGCACTGATTGATTTTCATATATATGTTGTAAGTAGTATGAGCTTATTTTATCTGCGAAATAGCGAAAGTCAATGTCGTCAAAAACTTTTTTATGTGCAAAATTTTCTAAGCTCGTAACAATTTATTTCTCATTCCAAATCCATTAAAGTCAATTGCTGTTTTTTCTTACAGCAACTTTTTTGTCTCAGGGACAATTTTGTCACGGCGAATCCATGCCTGGCGAATAAATTAGCTCATCATTAGTTGTAAGTGATAAAGGAGTTTGAGTACATACTTCACTGGTCATTTTACTTCCAGTATATACATACACTGAGATTGCCAAATAGCTGTTAGAGTAAGATATGCTAGACTAAAGGCTGGGCGTTTAAGGAAATAATATATATAAAAAAAATATAGATATATATTTTCCTTTTTCTATCTATCCTCACATTTTCATTCTCACTTTCATTTGCCTTAGCCAAATAATGCTTTCAATAAAGGGCCATAAATTACAATAAAAACATGCTAAAAAAAAATACACTTTTTAAAAAGATGATTGCTTTTCAAGCATAAGATGTGCATTTGCCAATATGCATTATTGATGCAACAGAAAATAATTCAGTCCACACTTAGCAGGAAATGTAGGAATGTTGTGCAAATACAAAATAGGGTAGTTCAAAATGGAACATTAACAGCAAAAATATACACTATATGAAATATTATTTCTCTATAAATGTTTCCTTTGTGCAATTTATATATATAGCTTTGCGACCCTATCCACCAGTGGAAAAAAGATTGCAAATGTCAGGGTATGCATTACTGTGCAGTATACATAATGCACTTCTTGCTATAAAAGTTGAATTTGCTATGGACAATTAACATTTGCAATGCAATCACCGTAAAATAAAAAAAAATAACGCTGAGAATTATTATTCTTATTTTTTGAAAAAAAATTGAAGCTTTTTTTTTAATGACTACAGCCTTCTTGATGCCTGACAGATCTGACTAAAAATCAGCAGGTTTGAAAATTCTCTTAGGTAAGGACTGCATTGGGGTACTGAAGTGATCTTCTCCCTATACCCCTATTATAATCTGATGACCAACCCTTATCTCAAACATGGGAAGATCTTGGGGGTTTATCATAGTAATGCACATGCTGCTTGACTGAGTAGTAATAAATTTCACAGGCATATTTTTTTTGCTGTCATTTGCTGTCATTCTATGCCACTGGTCTAAACTGCAGGTGTTATAAATAGATCCAAGTATTAGGAGAACTACCAGTTGACCAAATGATCAGTAAACTGATGGGATTCTACAAAATAGAAGTAACCCCCAGCACAAAAACCACTCTATAATGCCCTTATAAAAGTACACTATCCTGTTTATCGCAAAGACCATGGTGTTCCAGAGTCATACATGTTCTCACCCTATGAGGTTTCGTATTCAGGGCTGCCATAATTCATGTTAATTCTTCATAGTCCTCCAGTCTGTATAAAGCTTGTGTCAGGCAATAAAATAGCATGGGTTATGTCTTAGAGGCTGTGATCAGTGTTCAATGTCAATGGTGTGTGGCCAGAAGAGAAGAAACTGACAGCACAAAGTGGATGGACAGAAAATATCATATATACATTTTGATTAGTATCCATATTAATTCATCTCAAGGGAACATACCATGCTATTTTTATGAAAGAGATATTTCAGCTATAAAAGTTAAAAGGTATTTTTTCTTTATGTTGTACTGTTACACATCCTGTAATCCATATGCATGGGAATTATGCTGCATTATTGATAGGTCCTTGTATTCTATTTACTGACTATTGATATCCTGATCGATCTGATGTATGCAGCCATTTCAGCTGTTCCAGTCATTTCAATAAATTATTGCTTGAAATTGAAAGCACCAGAATATTGCATGCCATTTATTTATTGTAGCTGAGGACTAGGCGAGCATGTCTAGAACAGCAATGCTTTATGATTAGGTAGGAAAGTGGGATCATATAATATCATAAGTAATATACATTTCTAGCATATACATATTTCTTTGTATTTCCAGTTCTGGCATAAAATACACACACACATACATACACACATGCAATACATAAAAAAAAAACCTCTCTCTCTCACACTGACTTCTTAGGGCCATGCCATGACATGCATGACATCATCACATCAAAAATGGCACAAAAATTCAAAATAAAAGGAATGCCAAGACATGGGTTCAATACCCGCTAATAGGTTATACTTCTTGGAGTTCCTGGTTGCTATATAATTATTTATTAACTGTTTCTTGGACTTTTGACCCTCTGCCTTGAACCTGACCATGACCGATTGCGGACTTCTCTGCTAAAGTGGCCATGAGGCACTGACAGAAACTAACAGACAACAGAGAGCTGCTAAGTTTTAGAGGTGGTCTGCGAGATATCCCAGCCACAGAGAGCAGAGCATTGGGAAAACATACAAAATATGTTCTGTGGCACACATTTCTAAAACTTGTTTTTTCTAAACTCCTTTAAAGAAGTTGGTATTCCATTGGCCACATTGAACAAACTCTCATTTGAACATTTCTGGTTAATGCACATTTTAGAATCCTCACATTATTTAAACTTGGTAATTCTTTATTTTTCTAAGAAGGTATAATTTTAGATTCAGTTTTTTAAGTGAAATTATCCAGAAGTTAAATTAGTTGTATCACTGTCAAATAAAAGTGAAAAATCAAGAAACAGATATTAAGAGCAAAATTTCAGAGCATTTGTAAACATTTTTGGATAGTCCATTGCAAAAAATACATATGCATTTTTACACAGGGCCGGATTTACATAGTGGGTGCCCCTAGGCCCACTACCATTCATTGCCCCTGTCCCCTCCAGGGGGACAGGAGCAATGAGGATTGGCGCAAGGGAAATTAAAAAAATTATTGTATCTCCAGCGCATCCCCAGTGTTTTTTGAACCAATATGGGTGTGTTTGGGCAGCATGCCACCCCCCTAAAATCCTGCCACCCTAGGCCCGGGCCTAGGTGGCCTTTCCACAAATCCGGGCCTATTTTTATATTATTAGTAATTAATATGTGGATTCATATGGCTTAGCCTTTAGTTAAATAAATGGCACAGTATTTACTTAAATAATTGAGCATTAACTTAAGGTGGTTTCCTATGCATAATGACAAGCCATCGTAACAAAAAAAACATTTGAAGCCTCTCTAATTTGCCTCAGGGGGGAAAAAATTCATTCCTGTTTCCAAGATGCCAATCGGACTAGTACAACTTGTACTATGAGCTATCTTCCATAACCCTGTATTCCCTCACTTGCTAAAAAGCCATCCGACCTCTTCTTAAAGCTATCTAATGTGTCAGCCTGTACCACTGATTCAGGGAGAGAATTCCACATCTTTACAGCTTTTTTTTTAAACTCAGGTAGTTTATTGAAAAATTAAAAAAACGAAAATAATAATAGTTCTTACAGCAAAAGCGTAAAAGACATATCACTGTTCAGCAAGTCAGTTACAGACTTCACATATATATTACAAGGATGTTGCGCTATACATCAATATCTCTGCTAAAGACTTTATATCATCTTTACAGCTTTCACTGTGAAAAACCCCTTCTGAATATTTAGGTGGACCTTGCATCAGCTGCAAAAACCTACTGGTAAATAAAGCATTGGAGAGATTATTATATGATCCCCTTATATATTTATACATATTTATCATATCACCCCTTAAAGGACCAGTAACATCAAATTTTTTTTACAAAAATTCATTAGTAAACATCAAAAAATAAACACCAACACAAATTAAACTTTTAAACTGTAAAGCCTTTATTAAAAAATAACTTACTGAAACTCCACTTCCGTTCTTCTTGAGAAAAGGCGAAAGGGCGACCATCCATCCTGCAGCAGTTGATTTCTCCTCCCTGGCTATCTCTCCCGGCCGCTCTGCTCTGCCGGCAAGATGGGGCAGCACTTCTAAGTGATACACAGACATATATCCTCCTGCCAACGTCGCCATTGTCTGCCAGTTGTTCCACACCACTTCACAGTATTGCTCCTCTGTCTCACCCTGACTTTTTCTGTTCCTAACACCAGTCTTGAACAGGCATTAAAGAACCAAGAAAGGAAAAATAACTTGGGGGTATCAAGTTGTCAGATCCTACGTTTGTTCAAAAAATGCATTTGAGTATTTGGAGCACCACACCATCATATTCTGTCTACTCTGAGGTGTCTTCATCAATTTTGCAGAGCACATGGAATATACAGCATTTCTTGGTATTCCCATTTGCAAAAGACTTTAGTACTCGCAGCACACATTGCTTCTAACATTTTTGTGGTGGGGATGGCTTCACATCCAGGGTTCACTATTTAAACAATATTAGAATGTGATTCTTTGGGTGCAAGTCAGTTGCACCTAATGAACAGCACAGTTGGGGTAGGGTTGCCACCTGACCTATATTTCAGCAAAATGCCAACCAGGTGCAGGGTGGGTAATTCAAATTTACTGGCTAAATACTGTACGTGCAGTAGGTCTGGGGTTGCCAAATAAAGATTATTGTGCAAAAAAACCTTTGCTTATCTGTCCTGTATAACATTTATGCAGAAAAAGATGTACCCCTCTCCTATTGTCAATGGACGTGGACTCATTTTCTATTTAATTCAAAAACCAGCTTTATAGGGATGTGTTCTACAGGTGTGGCTTTAATTGAATGTAAAAATCTCAGCTGGTTACTGAGTTTATGATGGGATACAAGATAGGATATGTATTGTTTCAAGACATAAATGTATCAATAAATATTTTCTTTTATAACTATTTTTTACAAAGGTTAACTATTACTATTATTATGATTAGTATGTTGTAATGTTTTCAAAGTCTTACATGCTTCTGCTTTCTCTTTGTTTTTCTGGCTCTGTTTTCACTCTGGGAGTTTGTCATGACAGAATAACTGGTAGGTTGGCTGCATTTCAAGCCATTTTCTATAGTAAACTGTCTAGGGGCAAACATTTTGCCATCACAATGTCACCTGCCGTCACTGGGGAATAGGAGAAACAGGTCTCAGCATAGTCTGATTTATAAACACAAAGCATTGCACTATGCCCTCATGTGCCCCTACATATAAAAGTGGAAACACCTACGTGTAATACTGTATTTGTAGCTCTTAGATATAAGCATTGAGACATTTAATTATGTGGTACAATTATCTCTTTCTTTTTATAATGGAACTGCAAATTTCTAAAGTTATTCTTTGTGAAGACTAATATCTTCTAATGTAGTGATTATAGTACCTTGGCAATATGCAATAGCAAGTATGTGTATACACACACACACACATAAACACACAGATTTACATATAAAATAAAATTTGAACATTTGTATATGTGTGACTTTGCTTTTTCTCAGGGACCATCTTCTCATCCAGGAGGAGGCCATTAACTACTTTTGTTTCGACCCTTGCTTGCAATGTTCATATATACTTTTTTTGGACATGGAATGAAACACAACTTTTCAGAGACTATCTTCTCCTAAAGACAGAAAAGCCTTATTGTTGGCCAAAACGTTGGATGTATAGATGCACGTAATTAAAGCGATTTGATTCATCACGAATTGGAGCGTGGGTCCTTATGAAGACTTATATATATATATAAATACTACAAAAAAGACCAGCAACACTGAAATATCTTGTAAAAATTCACTTTATTAAATTTCCACAAGATATCTTGGTATTGCTGGTCTTTTTAGTAGTATTTAAATAATTTACTGTGCATTAAATTAATTACTGCGCACGTGAGGCGAGTAGTGTATCGGTGTGCTGACCTCAGTTTATATTGTTTATTTATTTATTTTTAGTAAAGACAAGCAATCCCGATCTGAAGAAATCTCCAGTGATGCTTAGATAGGTAGAACATACCTGTATGACTTCTAGAATGGCTTTGCATATTTCACACAATTTGTCTCTGCTACTTACACTTGGCATAACTAGTCTAGCCCATATTTATTTGCACATCTAATTAGTCATTTATGCATTTCCCTTGTGAATGGCATGTCTTATAGCATTAGAGCAATTAAGGCATCATTTATGACCTAATAAATTATACTAGATTTGATTTTTAACACCTACAGTGTTAATTGACAATGTCATCAGCTTTAGAAGATTTTAGTGAAAATTAAGTGCAAGGGTAGCACACTCAGAACAGAGTGCCCAGATTAATCATCCTTCATAGGGGCATTTAACATGGGAGTTAAGTAAATGTCAGTGGGAATTCACTGATTAATGTATGTATATATATATATATATATATATATATATATATATATATATATATATATATATATATATATATATATATATATATATATATATATATATATATATATATATATATTTGAATGCCTTTTATAAACAAATACTTGATTTGTTTTAAACTCATACTTTCATTGAAATATAAAAAGCATATATCAGACAATAAAATTGTCTGGCTATTATCACATTTCTCAGCAAATTGTTATCTTCTTTTAGGTAAACTTCCCAGATGTAAAAATAGTTTTGTGCTATGAAGGACAAATTATCTTTGTGAGCAAATATTTTACAGTGTGGCAAGCCTTGGTTTTTGCTATCCTTTGTCATCGTTGAAAAAAAAGTAAACACTTTGGAATTCTCTTCAGTACACGGGTTCAGAAAAGAAATCTGAAGAGTAGTGATGGGCGAATTGATTCGCCAGGTGCGAATTTGTGGCGAATTTGCGCGATTCGCCGCCAGCGAATAAATTCGCGAAACGCCCGCGAAAATTCGCCCGAATCAATTCGCATATCACTACTCTTCAGATTTCTTTTCTGAACCCGTGTATTAAAGGCCTGACTATGAAGGAAATATTAATCCTGCATATACAGATCAATGACTTGTGGTTCTTTGTGCCTAGGATTTTTTCCCAGTACATGGTTCTAACTATTTGGATTAACAAAAATGTACTTTTTGGACTTTTGCAGGGTTCAAAAAGTCTTAATTTTGCTAATATTTATTAACCAATAGCAACCACCAAAACAGATGTTTGTTTTCAAACAGGTTATCAGTAAATGCTACCTGTTGTTCCTATGGATTACTAGACAAGCAGCTAGTATGTTTATTAGAGAACCTTATTAGGATAACTGTTACATAATATATTGATGGTAATTAAGTTTGTGTTCATACTTCATAGACTACTAGTCATACCTAATCTTACCTAATAATTGCAAGTACTTTAAAAGCAGATATGGTTGCAATTAATACAGTGTCATAGTGATGCTTTTACAGTATGTCTTGATTCTTTGGTCATGTATGAAAACTGTAATGCAGGGTATCCCAAACTCAGAACAGACTCCAAGGACCCGGTTGTGTCTCACCCTTCTGCCTATAACAGCCTCCTATTGCTTTGGGACTAGCCCTCTGCTACTCAGATGCCGAGATCTTAATGTGAGAGGCCCAAAAAGAGAGTTCTGAGCAAGCAAGGGAATTAAGCGTGTTAGAATGGAAAACAAAAAGCGTAATGCTCTATTGTACATAATTCAATCCATTGCGATATGGAATTTAGTGAATCAGAGAAATTTTCAATTTAGCAGTACTTCATTATCTCAGTTTCCGTTTTGGACTACCATTCTTTTTTGAAATGTGCAGTAGCACTACTTCTCCAAAACATGTAATATCTCTAATATATGCTTGATAGTAAGAGTGAGAAAAAGCAACTATCCTTCATAAAGACTTGGGAGTGAAATTCAGGCCTAGATACACCAGAGGACTTTCATAAGAAATGGGTCGCTCATCTAATGTTTAGCTTAAGATGTTGCAAGAGCCAAGAGCTTAACTATAAAATATTAAGTAGATGGTACTACACTCTATATAGGCTAAACAAGATCTACCCAGATACAAGCAATACATGTTGGAGATGTAAAGCTGATGTCAGAATGCTGCTTCACATATTCTGGGAATGCCCTAATCTCACAGGTTACTGGCCAGTCATCCTACAAGCTTGCTCCCAGGTTCTAGATAAGGAACTACCAGTATCGCCCGCCTGGGCTCTCTTGTTCTGGGAAACAGAAAACACAGAGTGGGTTCCTGACCCCGCACTGGAATGACACCTACTTAATGCAGCTAAGATACTCATTCCGAGGCTTTGGAAATCTTCTACTCCTCTGACCCCTAAGGACTGGAGAGAGTCAATGAAAGTCAATGAAATAGCTAAATAGCTAAATTTGACGAATTATCCACATTTTCAGGGAAACAACACTCCAGTTTCAGGGACACTTGGCTTAGGTGGTTTTTGTATAGGGACTCAACTGAGAAAAGCAGTTTCTAGGACTCTTAAACATGTAGGGATATGGTAATAAGAATCTTACTCCTCCTGCCACGTTCATTTACACCATACATCCCATATGTGAGGGCAAACATTTTACCAACGCCACCATATTCAAATGTATAGTTAAAATTATTTTGCTGCATTGTCATTGTGTGAGGCTATATACAAGATTGATGTTCAGGATATGTATTCAGAAATAAAGCTATGTACTACCTTTTCCCCCCTTCCCCTCCTTTTTCTTTCTTCTGTATCCCCCACCCTGTACTTAACAGAAATTAATAAAAACTATTGTACAAAAAAAAAGCAACTTGGCCAAAAATAATAGCACATCTTCTAACACTTTAACAAGAGATGCTATTTCAAGTGACACTCCTAGTCCAACATAAATAACAGAAAAAGGAATGCCAATTGTCCATCATCCTGAAAATGTAAAAGTGGGTCATGTACCAACCATCTTTTCTTTGCTGGTCTACGACACACCCATATAGTGTTTATGGTGCTACAATATCCAACATATATGCTGGTAATAACCCAATAACAACAACAGTTTATGATGTCTCAACAGCTAGATGTCATGATTAGTGATGTGGCAAATTTGACCCAGTGAAGTCTATAGGCGATAAAATTTTTATTGATGCACAACAGATTTTTTTACCCATAAGAGTGTATGGGAGTCATTTTGCAGCAAAAATCTCATCACTAATCATGATCCTTTTTACACAGTTACCATCCACATAATTATTCCAATTATATGCAGAAAAGACATATATACATACATATATATAATTGCAACAATTGATGTTTACAACTGCAATGTCCTCTCCAAATTTAACAAATACTTTAAATAATGAAACAGAAAACACTGCATTAGAACAAAATAATCCAAGAGCTTTATTGAGTGTTTCTACATGTCCAAATATTGACATTGTCTATAATGCAACAACCTGTAGTGACATTTATGTAGACAATACAAGTCATCCTGTAAGTGAAGTAGAATGAGAGGAAGAAGAAGCAAAATTATATGATGATGCTGTGTTTTCAGAGAATAATCAGGTACCATCAGAAGATGACCATTCTGGAGGTGCACTGGATCCAATCCATGTATCAGATAAGGTAATACAATGTTTCAACAATTCCTATGTGGATACACAAATAAGATGTCATAATGATATGGGGAATTTGAGTATGAGAAATAGAGACATTTTAGAATTATGTTTTCAGTTAGTAAGAATGGAAAATTATGATTTGGCCACAACACTGAAATGAATTGAACACAATCAAAATTAACTCAGGCAAAATTTGACCATTCTACAACCTGTTTGAAATCAGTCGTTCATTGTCAGATATCACTTCATCATTGTGTAAGCTTATAGAAAACACTAAAGAAATCTCTGACATAACTCCCATAACTAGTGCCAAAAATGCACCAACCACTTCTGAATTGTTGTGGCACAATGGCCAAAGAAAAACAAATAGTATCAACAAGATTGTCTGTATTACGCAAACGGCTGTGAAAACAAAGTGGTATAGCATGTCCCGCTTCAAATATTTCCCAAAATATATATAAACCATATAAAAAACACTATAAATAAACCATAGTTATTTTTGGTAATACTTTATTATTGTCTATGTCTAGTTTTGTCTAATTTGCTATGTGAATACTGTATTTTGGTTGTAACATTTCAGCAAAGTGCCTTTTTTTTTGACACCAGTCATCAGGTGTTTGTAAGTGGATACAATTATATTTTTGCCGCACAAACCACAACAAGAAAACATCCAGTTGTAAGGATTACTTATTTCCTGTTGTACGAATTTTTTTTTTTTAATAATAAAAATGGTGGCAAAGATTTTCTTTTTATTGATCAGTTAAGGCCCAACATTTATTAGCCGACACTCAACTAATACGATGGGTAAAGGGTACAGTCTCACTAATGAACTCCAAATCTAGTTTAAAGAGATACTGACACCAGAAATTAAGCTCTTTTACATCTATCATAATATTGCCTTTGAAAGCTACTTATAACTTTGCCATAAAGTATTTGCACAATGCTTTTACATTACCTTTGTTACCCCCTTCTTTCCCTATGAGGGGGCTGCCATATTTGTGCAGCAGGAGTCCATTAGAAACTCTAACTGACAGGCTGAGATGGGACAGTCTGGTTGTCAAAACAGTCAGGTTTAGAAACTTCAACTAACAATAACTTAGATAAACAAACCTCTCCACAAAATATGATCAACATGACCTATAGATAACTTTTAATGTATACTCATATTTTAAAAAGTCGTTTTTTAGTGTCAGTATCACTTTAAATGTTGAAAATAAGGTTTACTTACATGTAGACTAAAGGTGGCCATACACGGATAGATCCGCTCGTTTGGCGATGTCGCCAAACGAGCGGATCTCCCTCCGATATGCCCACCTTGAGGTGGGCAATATCGGGCTGATCCGATCGTGGGCCCTAGGGCCCAACGATCGGATCCTAGCGTTCGCCAAACGGGCGGTCGGATCGCGGGACCGCATCAACAAACAGATGCGGCCGCGATCCGACGGGATTTTTAATCCGATCGAGATCTGGCCGACTTTCGGCCAGATCTCGATCGGGGAAGCCCGTCGGGGGCCCCCATACACGGGCCAATAAGCTGCCGACACGGTCTGTCGGCAGCTTTTATCGGCCCGTGTATGGCCACCTTTAGTCTACTTCCAATTCTATAGAAATGTGTAAATTAAGGGAAAATGTAATTCACAGACACATGTAAAATATTGTTTTATAATTGAACGTCAAACATATAGTTATATGTTATATTTCTGAGAAGTCTGGCTGTTAGGGTATATTTTACAATAGTTTGAGAGAGTGAATTGGAGAGGGTGTTTTAGAAGGAAGGTGTTAATAATTTTTTAGTAAACAGCAAAGAGTACCCTCACTAAAAAGTTATTTTGTGTGATGGGGACACTAAGGGGCCGATTCACTAAGCTCGAGTGAAGGATTCGAATGAAAAAAATTCGAAGTATTTTTTTGGTACTTCGACCATCGAATTGGTTAAATTCGTTCGAATACGAACGAAATCGAACGAATCGAACGAAAAATCGTTCGACTATTCGACCATTCGATAGTCGAAGTACTTTCCCTTTAAAAAAAACTTCGACCCCCTACTTCGGCAGGTAAAACCTACCGAAGTCAATGTTAGCCTATGGGGAAGGTCCCCATAGGTTTGCTAACCTTTTTTTGATCGAAGGATTTTCCTTCGATCGTTGGATTAAAATCCTTCGAATCGTTCGATTCGAAGGATTTAATCGTTCGATCTAACGAAAAATCCTTTGATCGATCGAATGAACGTTTAGCGCTAAATCCTTCGACTTCGATATTCGAAGTCGAAGGATTTCAATTCGAGGGTCGAATTTCGAAGTATTTTTTACTTCGAAATTCGACCCTTAGTGAATCTGCCCCTAAGAAATATTAAGAAGCATGTAATATGCAAATAACATTTATCTAAAAAATAGACAGGGCCAAACAACATTACAATGATCCTGTTTGAAAAAACAAATAGTGTACATCAAATCAAAATTAGCATGTTTATAGATGAGGTAGCAGGCACATTTCTAAGCTAAACAGCTAAACAGACATGGGAACTTGTTTTGTCCACAAACAGTTCCCATATTGGCCTGTATCTGCACAGTGAACAGCAGAATCTTCAACTTGCCCATCACGTTCAATAGCTTCAGGTAGTTATAGGTCGCCCATTGCTAATTGTCCACTGCAATAATACCCATAATCAGCATCTCCTGAAAATAGAGAGTTTTAGTATTCTATATAGATAAACCTTTATAAAAATGTTACACTTTACATTGTTCTTTTGGCATCTTTCATTTTGTCTACAACTGCATTTTAGTTTTTGTTGGTGGGGGGGCCACTGGAGTGGAGAGATGTAAAATAGCTAGCTAATTACTTTAACAAACAAAGGTGTACACTAATTTGCTCCTATTGGACACCTTTTGAAAGATTACTTTTTCATCCCTTTGGCATGAGTGTTTAGTTGTAACACATCTCACAAACATATATAGACAAAGGGACTTCACTAGTGATGGGCGAATTTCGTCATTTCGCCTCTGCGAAAAATTTGCGAATTTCCTGCTTTTGATGCCGAGTCCATTTTTGGTGAAATTGTGCTGGCGTCCATTTTTTCCCGGTGGTTATGCGAATTTATTTGCCGGTGGCGAACCGTGGGAATAAATTTGCCCATCACTAGACTTCACACTAAGGATGGGTTGTAATATTTCCTGTTAATTAACAATTGTTTGGGACACACCATTAGTATGAGAAATGAGAGTTCTAAGTTGTACTATGCCAATATACTTGGAAAGTTGAAACAATACTTACCCACAAGCCAACCATCACATAATTGACCAGATTCAAAATAACTTTAAACTGATGAATTGTGCATAACAGTCATGTGTGCTTCCAGGGAAGGTGCCAAACATATTCATCAAATGCATATTTGCATGGCAAATTATTTGGGTATTGATTGAAGAAATTGCTTTCTGTTCCAGAAAATTTGCTCCTGTAAGTACAATCTATTTCACAATTACATTAGGCAGATCTCCTTGGACATAAAAGTTCTGTTTCACTTTCAGCCATTCCTGACAGTTGTTTGGAAAATGGATGAATATATGACATCTTTTTTAAGAGCTTGTCGAACTTTAGTTAGTGACTGAGACTGTCTGGTATCCACCTCATTGTTTATTTTTGGATGACTCATATCTTTTAACCCTTCTGCCACAAAGCAGCTTTCCCCTAGACTGAAATATAATGTATAAACATAGATTATATACTAGTAACATTTTGCTGTGCACAACCTATTCTGCTGTTGTTTCTCTACTTTATGTACAGTAGTACATTTTAATGTACATTTTTCAGAGGATATGGTGTAAAGTCAGGGACATGTATTATGCATTATATATGAGTGGGACCACAAAAATGGTATAATATATGGAAAAACTTAAAATGAGGGTATGTAAAATGGAGGCTTCACTGTATTATCATGTTGTAACTAGAACTCTAGAGGGAATAACATTCTACAAACTGCTGGCTAGTAATTGTGCCAAGAAAGAAGAAAATTCCAAGTGCTGTCCTGGCAAACAAGGAATCGGTGTCACTAACATAATGGCAACGCTATACATGAACAACAGTTACTACTTTATATATTTATAGAAAAACTTTTGTTAGGTCTGTGTGGAAACCAAAATATGGGTACAAATAATTTGTGTAATATATTTTCTTCCTTGCCCCCCCCCTTGGAAAATTGCACCAGGGGTGATCCTGGGGTTGCTGCCGCTGAAAACATCACTGTCAGAGCAGGTCAAAGGGGGGCCCATATCGCTAGCGCAATAAACACAATAGTGCTCTGTGCACTAGCGGAGCCAAATTTCCAGGTTAAACCCTGGAAATTTGCCTCTTACATTTACAAGAGGCAGCTTTTTGTCACCCCCTGTAACTGGCCACTTGCTGCCGCCTGAGGCAAGGTTTTCACTTTGCCTCTTGGCAGCAGCGGCCCTTAATATCACATGTATTTTGTCCAGCACAACATATTTTTCTGTGATTCTTATGAATATTTAAAAAAAAAAAAAAACTGTGGTACTCTTTATGTAATATTTTTTAGATTGCCAATGTTTCCTACCAAACAATATCTATAATTGTTTTAGTCAGGCAACTTTGACCTTTTAAACAGATTGTGTCGCATATAAAACCTTTTATTTAATTGCTCAGAAGGCATGAAATTAACTAAACAGTATATTAAAAAAAAAATCGCTGAAAATTAAAGTAAAAAAAGTATTGTTATATGCTCTGTAGTACAGTCAATTATAAAAGCAACCATTTTAGCAGTTCTTTGTAATGGTTTACACTAGCAATGTCATTATTTTCTAGTTGGACATGCCCCCATATATCTGATATGTATTAGATGAAGTAGTGTATACAAAGAACAAGTCGGTTCCTAAAATATTGCCAGCTCTGACTTAATAGATTAACATTTTCTACTCTGGTAAAAGCTTTTAGACTAAATATGCTTGTCAATAGGATTATTATAAAAATATTAAATGTGCTTACATGCATTGCAGACTGTACCACTTTATCTGCTGAGATTAAATGTCATTATCCACCAAAATAGCACTTCTAGGAATTAAAGAAAACTGGATTTCTGGATATTTATTGCAAAGCAATGTAAACAATAAGGACCCTCTTGTAAAAATCAATTAACATTATTTATATTTAAGCTTGGAAATATTGATATGGCCTGTCATGAAGTCTTATATAAACTTCATTTTATACTGTGTTCCATCATAATAATTATATATTATTGTAATCTTAATGTTAAATTGTTTAGTGCCTCGACAGCAGATTGCTACAGAGAAGGTACTGGCACCAAATGAGAATTAACTTTAAAACCCAGCTGCTATATAATGGAAACACAAAACAATTTGCCAATGGGTGTTTTTTATATAGGGAGATTAGTAGCTTTTATTTTTAGCTGGGTAGTAATAGGGCAATTGTTTTTTCTGGGCTCCCACCCCCCAAGCAAAATTGCATATCACCCATGTCATGATTTTCCATCTGTTGTGGGTCTCCTGGGGGCCCCCAACAGAAAAAAAGCAGACTAGGAGCCCCCTGTAGTTAAAACACTGACAGTAGGCAAAACTGCTCCAACAGTTATCATTGTCTAGTAATCATCTATCTATTGAGGTGAATTATACAGGGGCGAGGAGGACACATCTTTGAGGAGAAGTCACTACCCTCTGATGTCAGTAATGGGTGATTGGAAATCCCTAGTTATCCAGGACTCATTTATCTTAATGGATCCATGCTGCTAATAGCTAATAGTGGCTGCTGTCCTGGTCTGCTACTGCCTGTCAAAACATTGAAGAAATTTCTCCACACATCCATCAGGTAATAAGTAATATGAAAGGCCTCCAGCAGTTTTAAAAACAGAATGCTCTGCAAATGCCAACCCCTCCTCTCTTTTTGTCAGTTGACAGGTGGTGTTGCTGTTGCATTTTACACTGGCATTGGGGGACCTGTGGAAGTACTGCACAACCTACTTACCTTCTCCACATCTTCAGGAAGTGCTGCACCACAAGGTTAAGCACATGTACAAAGCAATGCACAAGGGCCAGGCAGCCTGTGTCCATTGTCACAGGCAACATTACCTGCTTGGAGTTGATGTGGAAAAAGATACCACTTTTGGCCAGAATCCAGAATCAGTGTGTCAAGTCCTGACACACTATTGTTGTAGGGATACAGATGGCAGATCACCCATTTTTCTTAATTATGCATTTCCTATAACCACAATCTGCCTATACCTATCCCTAGTCTTCTCTACAGCTGATCCATCTAGAACTGACATTCCCATGGTAGACTTTTACTGCTTCATCATGCTAAAGCTGTTTTTGACCCCTTGCACTACCTGTCCCAGTTAGGTCCTTCTCAGTAATCAAGATTGTCAGTCAGAATGTTTCAATGTGCTACTCTAAAGTGGCAGTTTTCTTAGAGCCCCCATGAAGTCTAATGAACTCTAAATTTGACCCTTGATAAATCTGCCCCTTAGTGAATGTTGTTTACATTGTTGCCATATATGAATGAATATTTTATATTTAATGTACAATGCTTTTTGCTGGCTGATTGCATCTTGTAGCCCTTATCAAATCTAGCTATAATATTTTCTCAGGGAACGTTTTTTTTCTACCTTGTCACTATTCTTTCTTTCTGTATTCTGTAAAATCCCTTGATGCATTTCCATTACATCTGATCCTTTCCAGGCCAAACATTTGACAGTGTTTAGCCTTTTTTATAATAAGCTTTGCGATAGGAAACTCGGAACTTCTTTATAGTGCTTTTAATTGTTAAATCCTTATGGAGACATAATCAGGGTTTACTGTACAATTGACATTTACTCCTTCATGTTGGACTGCTGCTTCTTTAACCTTTACTGCTGTCAATATCTTATCACAAGTATGACAGATTATGTAAATGTCAAATATAAAAGTGAATTTAGTAGGGTCATTAGATATCTGCCAGGCAGGAAGTGCCACAAAGTGGTCAAAATCACCAAGTATTCTGCACTTTAGTCTCTAACCTGCACATAGGGCACTCCATCTTGTGTTCAACCCATGAATAAAGCAGTGCCTGTGTTTGTAGTTTTCCTTTTTCCCACCCCTACCTGTCCCTTACCTGTCCCCTAACTTGTGCATCTTTCAGACACACAAATTACGGAATGCTGGCAGGTGAAGGCTGCAACAAGGTGCAGATGACAGCCAGAGACCTGGGTGCAAGTACTTTAGGCGCTGATCCAAAAACATTGTTTTTTATGTAATATACTTTTTAAATAAACAATAAGGAGTTCCCTTTTGAACCCATCTTGCTCTCACACTTGCATCTTGGGTCTCAGTAAATGACCCCTGGTACAATTTCCCTTACAGTTCCAATTAGTGTATTAACACCTATGTTGAATATGGTTTTAGTTTACACTGTAAAGAGGTGGGATTTTTTTCCTTACAGGTCTGTGATTTTTTTATGATATGTAATTAAAAGAAATACAATACAGTATCAAGCTACATTTGTGAGAGGGGTGTTGTGTTTTCCTTTGGCACAGTTCACTAAACTGCAGGTATGGGATCCATTATACAAAAACCCGTATCCAAAAAGCTCCAAATTACGGAAAGGCCGCCACATATAGACTCTATTTTATTTAAATAATCCAAATGTTTTAAAATGATTTCCTTTTTCTCTGTAACAATACAACAGTAGCTTTTACTTGATTCAAACTAAGATATCATTAATCCTTATTGGAAGCAAAACATCTAATTGGGCTTATTTATTATTTGCATGATTGTCTAGTAGACTTAAGGTATGAAGATCCAAATTATTAAAAGATTTGTTATCCGGAAAACCCCAGGTCCTGATCATTCTGATAAGAGGTCTCATACCTGTATATATATTTCCAATTTACAAATAGATCCCTAATAGTAAAATAATCCTGGAAGATGGTAAAGGACTCCTAACAAGTACCTACTTGTGAAATTCCGATTTGTTCTACTCTTAGGTAAAGTTGTAGATATGTATGTATTGGAAACAGATGCACGATATGCAAAGTTGCTGTCAAACTGCAATGTGTGGAATTAGAGAAATGCTGACATCCTATAATTAACTTTTTATTGTAAAACATGTATGGGATCCATTATCCAGAAACCCATTATCCAGAAAATCAAGGGAAAGCCATCTCTCATAGATTGCATGTAATGGATTCACTGCACTTCTATACTCTCAAGCACTGTACTGGTGGCTATCCGTTGACCTGGCTTGGTCGCTTAGCAGCTACAAATATATGGAGCCGCACACACTCAAAGTTATGCAGTTGGGGAGCTTACCTAATTTATTGCTTCACCAAAAATATCAAAGTTTCAGGAATGTACACTCTCCCTTTGTCAGTGAAGCAATAAATGGGGTTAGCTCCCCAACTGCATAACTTTAAATGTGTGTGCAACTCTCATATATACCATTTAAATCAAATCATTCAGATTTTCAAAAATAATTGCCTTTTTTCCTGTAACAATAAAACAGTAACTTGGTCCCAACTAAGATATAATTAATACTTACTGGAGACAAAACAATCCTTTTTAGTTTAATTAATGTTTACACGTTAGTTTTAGATTAAAAAAATTAAGAAAAGAACCTTTATATGGAAAACCTCAGGTCTCTAGCCTTCCTCATAACAGGATTCACGCATGTACTATTTCTTTTTTTTACACAAGCTTTAATAATGATCTGTTTTCTCATTAACTGTCATTATTAAATTATCCAAAGACATTTCAGGCAGCACTTTTAGTGACATTTTGTCTACTTACTACTTATGTGTCAAAATGACATATGCATCTAATTCTTTAGGCACAAGTCCGCTGACTCTGGCCTCTTTCCGAACCCTAGAGCTGCCTCCACCTGCCAGCTTCACCAGAGTTAATATTTGCATCTTACTCAAGATTTAGAACAGGACACGGGATGGAGCACAGAATATAAGTGCAAGGAGCACCTCTGGACACACATATCTTTAATGAATGGCATCAATTAGTTAAATGACTGTGTCTATTTCTGTGAAAATGATCCCTGCATTCGCCTCATGGAAGGCCTTGCCTTTTAGTACTGGCATTGGGACTGCCCTACGAAAAAACAGTTGGTGGGTATGTGATTTCATGTGACCTACAGACTATTTTCACTTTAAGTTGAGATCAGAATTTCTGATCAGCAAATGGAAATAAATTTGCTTTGCACTTCCAGATAGTAGTAAACATGAGAACCAAATATACTGTAAGTCCCATGTTGTCTAGCTGTTGACAAAAGTGCAAAATGCAAGTCATGTAAAGCCATAGAAATACTTAATTGATTGGCCAGGTGATGCAGTAAGTGAAACCTACTTGTAAAGAATTCAACTATAGCGACAGTTGTAAATTTTGGCACTTTGGCGAAAACAGCATCATGTATTTCTAAATGCTAGCTCAATTCAACATGTCATGCCAGTTACACTTGTGTTCCTTATTGTATTGCCAGCTGCTGTCTCTGTTGGATATGAGTTTTGTGCACCTGGATTTAGCAATTTAAATGTGATTCACTGTGGGGTTTCCTTATTTATACATTAGTCATTGTATAATGGTTGTGTGCTTGTAGCTTTGGCAAATAACATAATTCTGACTGACAAGAAATTAAAGGCCTCTCTTTAAGAAAAAAATATTGTTTTAGCTGTTCTTTAAAATTAGGATTTGCTTATTTTGTTTAACCCAGGTGTGATATTGTTGTTTTATTGTCTAATTTCCCCATAACACAATGGGGGTCATTTATCAACACTGGGAATATTTGCCTATGGGCAGTAACCCATGGCAACCAATCAAATTGCTGCATTCATTGTTCTACCTGCAGCTGCCTTTAAAAAGCTGATCACTGATTGGTTGCTATAGGTAACTTCCCATGGCCAAATTTGTTGATAAATGAGCCCCAATGAGTGTCACTATAATTCATATGCGTAGAACAACTGCCCTTGTTCTTGTTCTGAATCGTTTTGACAATGAGTTCATTTTTATATGTATTCTTTGTACACAATTAAGCCAATAAGGTTTGTTAAGGTAATATTAAAGCACATACTGTATCAGGCACTCCAAGATGGAATACCAGACTTGAATGCAGAAGACACAAGTGAACTGTTGCAAACACTGTTACTGGTAGTCTTAAAATTCCACACATACTTACAGATTTTATATTAATACCTCACAAACAATTAAATGCATTTGCTTTGGTTACTTTGTAAGAGGAAACTTGTAAACTTTAGTATGGGGTTCCGTTTGTCTCAAGTACAGGTTATTTACAAAAACACATTCTCTGTGCAAAAGCCCCCCTAATACATATTTGGACACAAAAATACATTTTCCAAAAATACCTATGTAATTGTGGGCATATATTTGGACTAACCTACACTCTACAGTTGTCCAGCTGCTACAAACAATATATAGCCATTATTTGTACATACAAAAGAGGAAGAAACTTTCAGTGCGGTGTTAGTACCAATATTTTTGGCCAAAATATGTAAGCTCACATGTCTCATCAAGTCCCTCATTTAACGTGAGTCCTACACTGCCTACTGTGTACTAATTTATAATTCAACATTTATTCAAAATTTTTTAATTTTTTAAGTTTTAATTTGTATAATAGTTCTACTGACCATTGTATTGTTTTTAGGCTTCTATTTTTCTTAAAGATATATCTGTGTGTAGGAATATGTCAATATTTTTTGATACCTTATTCACTATTAAACAACCATTAGTATTGAACCTGGCTGTGTAATTCCTACCCCAAATTATCTGAGTTGGTTTTCCTACTTATTTATTCTCTCTGTGACAATCATATTGCTGCAGAGTCTAAGGGGCACATTTACTATTGGTCAAATATCGAGGGTTAATTAACCCTCGATATTCAACCCTCAAAGTTAAATCCTTCGACTTCGAATATCGAAGTAGAAGGATTTAGCACAATTCCTTCGATCGAATCGAACTATTCGAAGGATTTTAATCCCAAATTGCCTAGAAAGCCTATGGGGACCTTCCCCATAGGCTAACATTGGTGCTCGGTAGGTTTTAGGTGGCGAAGTAGGTGGTCGAAGTTTTTTTTAAAGAGACAGTACTTCAACTATCGAATGGTCGAATAGTCGGACGATTTTTAGTTTGAATTGTTCGATTCAAAGTCATAGTCGAAGGTCGAAGTAGTCTATTTGATGGTCGAAGTAGCCAAATTCGACCATTCGAAAGTAAATGGGCCCCGAATTGTAGCTATAATATTAAAATATATTTTTGTAATTGCTTTAAAGAAAAGTGAATTTGAAGTGGCCTGAAAAAATGTCTTTACTGGCAACTAGAAATGGCACGCTCAAAAGAATGTATTCACATCCTTTGTAGTATTAATTACAAAACAAATAATGAAAGTCCAATTTAGAGTAGACTGTTAGTTGCATAAAATCACCAGCCTGAGAAGAATGCACAATGCATCTTATTTTATACAGATTTCTGAAAATGAAGACAGAATACTGAAAGACTGAAAGAATGCATACTCCTGTTTCTTTAATCCAGAGTTTTGATCTTTTTTTGGTTTATTATGATGATAAAGTACAGGTTGTAGATCCATTCCAACATGTTGGTACCTCCATTTCCTTTTTTCCTGTTATATGTAGCATTTCTTATATACTGTACTTCAATTAAGGAAATCTTTACTCTGGCCATCACTGGCAGCATAACTATTTGGGTTTTATCATTGTGCTGGCAGGGCATAAAAGGATTAATTAAACAGATATATACATGCCCCTTCCCATCCTTCCCCAAACATTTTCATTTATAAACGAATATGCATATAATTCATCTGTCATCATTTCTAAAGCACATTTGCTTGGTGACTGGATTCAGTCTTTGCTTTGGTGCCCACAGTACCAAATTAGGTCATTTTACTATGGAACCAGCTGCACTTCTCACTTGGGTTTTCTGCCCCTGTGAAAGTATTTTAAGGAAAATACAAAGGCCACAGGATAAGGATATTGAATCCTGCAAGGGTTGTCAAAAGCCCATGCTTCCTATCAAGAGGTTATGCAGGGATTGTATCTCTGAGATATTGTAGGGTGATATTGATAAACCACCTGCACAGAAGCATGTCCATTCTCAGGAGCTACTGCAGACCCTTATCAACATCCAGAAACACATCTCAGTAAGATTTAGTGAATCTGCATATTAGCTTCTATGGTTATTCAAGAGGCTACTAATAGTCAGAGACTTGCTCCTTTGAAATTCCTAACTGAACCAATGTAATTCAAGAGGGGCAGAATCAATCATCAGCTGATGTGCTCTTTGTTAAAAAAAGAGAGTATACTTTTTCAATGCACAGAGGTACAAGTACCGGTATAGTCTTAGGTTTATCCCTTTCCACTAGACTTTATCTCTTTCCACTGGTCTCATAGAAGTGTAAAGGCAGTTCCCCAAGTCTACCCTCCCAATAGATAATTCAGATTCACTAAAGCATCCTATAGAGAGAAGGATGAAGATAATTCAGATTCACTAAAGCATCCTATAGAGAGAAGGATGAAGGATGAAGGATGAAGGATGAAGATAGAACTTGTTTCAGTGGTTAAACCCTCGGCGATCTCGATTAAGGATTTAGAGCAGATGACCAGAGAGGGTGAGAATATTATATCATCAAGGCCATTGACAAAACAGATATTTGGCCTTGTCATTTGCAGCACACAGAGCATAAGGCTTAAATATTTATTAGCAGACAATGCTTAGAAATAATACCATATGAAATTTAGAGAGAGTATAAAAAGTCATCAGAGGGGGATTAAAAAGTATATCTTAGACTCCCACAAGGATTGAAGATCTATGCATCAGTCTGATTTTTTTCCAATAAAAGAGTTAAAGAGTTTCATCAAATCGGGGGGGTTAGAAGTGTGTAGCCATCTGGCCCTTGGGCTTTAGAGGTAGGAAGGGACTTGTTTGTATCTTTAATGTCTTCCTCTGTAGTTATTTTATTCAGGACTTCTAGGTCAGTTTGTGAGAGAGTCAAGTGAATATTATCAGGGAAGAAAGCTTTCCTGGTGGATGTCGCACCACAATGTACAGGGGGAACTGTGGGGTTGGTAAATTATAGAGCTTGGTGTTGTAATTTTGGAAGACTGTTGCAATCTCTTGGGTGAGAATGCTTCCCACCTTCAGGTTTATCTATTGAAACTATAGCTGAATGTGCTATTTATTCTCTAAGTTTTCTGGCTAGTAAGTATGGTTTATCTCCCTTTTCATAGAATTTCTGTTGTGTTTTAATGCTTTTTCAATATCTCCCAAATTAAGAAAGTTAAGTTTCCTACGAACCACAAGGATCTCCTTGCGTAATTTGGTAGTTGGGTTGGAATGTGTTTTATGTTCCAAAAGGCTAAGTTAACATTGCAAGGTTTTCTTAATAAGGGGGAAATTTACTAAAGGGCGAAGTGGTTAACGCTGGCGAAAATTCGCCAGCGTGACTAAATTTCTTCACTTTGCCAATTTACTAATGGTAGCTGGTCTAATTTGGCTGGCATAATTTTGCCTAATAGATAGACTCTGGCACAACTTCGCACTCTAACGCCAGGCAAATTTTCGGTCTGGCGAAAGAGTGTTACGCAAATTCACTAAGTTTTTGATTTTACTGAATGTTACCTCTATCGCCAGACTTGCCTTCGCCACCTCAGACCAGGGGAAGTCCCAAAAACGCTGGTGTTTTTCCCTATTTAAAGGGTGATAGACTGAAAAAGGTTGTAAATTTTTTTTGGGGGTATCCTCCTTCCCCCCTGCATTTGTTAACTATACTGTGGGCACATGTGTAGGGCATTATAACAACTTTATATAATTTTATTAAGGCTCCCTAGCCTTGTGTAGTGTAATGTATTTGCTGCAGCATATACTGCCATTGTACTTTATCTGCACGCCATATGCTAATTAGCCAACCCTGGCATAACTTCGAACTGCTAAGCTTAATTTCACTGGTGTAATTTTGGCAGCATTCGGTACCCGGTGCGCAACTTTAGATCTTCGTGAATTAGCGATGTCCAGGCGAATTTACGCCTGACTAAGTGTTGCGATGTGTGGGAAGCCATCGCTGGCGAATTTTTGCCGGTTAGTGAATTTTCCCTTAGGTGTCTTGCCCTTCTTTTTGAAGGATGCAATTGCTATTAATTTGCCTCTTATTACTGCTTTATGTGCTTCCCATAAAATGTAGGTCTTCTTCACTGATTGACAATTGTGTATGAAATAGTTTTTAATAGCCTGAGTCTCAGCGAATAAATGGGGGTCATTTAAGAGGCCTTCTTTCAGGCACTCCTTCTTTCAGGTGCTTTTCCTTACCTGGGAAGAAAAGTGGATATCTAGTGTGACAGCATGGTGGTCTGACCACATAATGGGAATTAGGTCAGTAGAGGCTTGGTAGGGAAGGAGGTCTCTAGAAATCAGAAAACACCTAGTCTAGAGTACAATTGTTGCAGGCAGAGTAAAAAGGATATACTCTCTCGTTGGGGTGGTGAATATGCCACAGGTCCCTTAGAGCTAGTCATGGATCAGTTGACGAAACCTCTGGCATTGGATTTTATATTGCCTGACTAAAGGAGTATGTGAATGGTCTCTGTTCTCAGATAAGACTAGATTATATGATTAGCTAACTTTGGTAGTCACCTCTTACTTTGGAGAGGGTACACTTAAGGAAGCATAACTGATCTTTATTGGGGGAATATATGTTGGCCAACTGGAGGGATTTGCCTTCTAGTAAGCCATCCATGATTAAATAGTGACCTTTGGTGTCAGCCTGCACGGTCTTAACTTCAAATGGGCAGTCCCTATTGATCAAAGTCATGAGACCTGCTTTCTTAAAGTTTGTAGTGGCTTGATATACCTTAGGGTAGCGTTTGGTGCTGAGTGAGTTATTCTCAGATGTCTTAAAATGGGAGTCCTGATTCATGATGATATCTGGTCATAATTTGTGTTCTTCCCTGAAGAGTATATACTTTTTCATTATACTATTTAGCCTATTTACATTTAACGTTAATACTGTAGTTTAACCATAATTGCAAGGTATCAATGGGAGCTCAATTAGATGCCTATGATACCTAGGAACACCAGTACCAAGTATATAAAACAATAGACAGGTGACAAACAGAGTAGGATAGGAAGATGTCTTCCCAAGGGGGGAAGTTCTGTAGGGGCAAACTAAAACCAAACCAAAAGAAAGAGCTATAATCAGTAGAAAATTCTTGTGTAGGAGGCAATGCTGAGTAATGCAAGAGTTGCATAAATATCCAGTGAAGGATACAACCAGGTGATTGTGCCTCAGCCCCTGACTGGCAGGAGTGGGGATTCCACGGACATGTGTCTATGTGACTATGGGTAAGGGAGATATTCAATGAAATACTCACATGTGTAGATGTCCAGTACTATGGAGGATAACAGTTATGACATAGGATAGGGAAGGTGGTCTTGTGGTGCGATGATTCACCATTTCCCACCATTTCTTTATTCCATCGAGTACATTTGACATAGATTGGGGAAGACGGGGAGGGATGTGTATTTATTACAATACTTTAGGACGTGTGTCTTTTTTCAACCTAACTTATTATGTTACTATGTTATGTGGAGCACTGTGCATGGCATTGGCAGTGTGTCTGGTCTCCCGTAATGGTGACTGATCATCCCACTCCCCCACCCATTGCATTTTGCATTATATTTTTTTACGTAAGGTTCCCATAGACGCAAAGATTTCTCTTGCCGAACAACCTATTTTAGCGAAGTCCAACCAATCCTTCGAAATTATCGTGTGGTTAGTTGGATTCGAACGATCGAACATCTTCCGATTTTTCGGCCGACATCTGTCAGGAAATTGATCGGCCAGGTTAAAAAATCTTTGGCGGTCCCAGTGCAATCTATCTATGTTTGCAGGGCCAAGCAGGCAGTTAGCCTTTGTTTTCCTGGCAAATTGGTCTTTTTAGTTTATGGACAATTCATACGATCGGACGATCGTTCCGAGATAATCGTGGTCTCACAATGACGATGGATCTTTAAAAAGATCTCAACATCTATGGCCAGTGTTTCGAAGAACGTATTTGCATATTTTAAATTGTGTTATCTGTACTTCTATTTGGGGTGTTCTTTTGTCGCAGCCGCTGGTGGGTAAATGAGTGTTGTCCTTGCCATTTTTGTTTGTTAACAGGAGTTTAATTTACATGCCCACCACACCTGCATTGGCTGGCATCTGGGGTAACCTATTTTTGTTATAACATGGCAAGGACAGGTCGTCTTTTTTGACTAAACATGTTTCAATAAAGCTGTGGCAGACCTCCACCCATTAAAGAGAAAACTGAGTTTGGTGTCTTCATTTCTAATGTTAACTAGATCTGTTGCAATGGAAATGTTTAGATTACACACATGTGACTGCCTTCCCACAGTTCTGTCATTATGTTATGGGCACAGTAACTAGGTTAAGTGGAGAGGCATTCTTCCTTAATTATTGTACATTGCTGATGCTACATGCTGAAATGAAAGCTATTTTAAAAACTTTGTACAGTGCTTTTAACAGATACTACAGCCACTGCATCAGCGTCAGACTGGAAGGACCAAGGCCCTTCGGGGCTTCTGCTAGAGCCCCAGCCACAACCCCCTCCAGGACCCTGTGTGTACCTGTTCTCTAATTGCCCTTGCGATCAGGGGAGATCAGAGGGCAGATTGGCATCTCAGAAGGGTGTGCATCTGGGTCTGCATCCTTCCCTGCACTGCATGATGGGCCAGATGCAACCTATACAGCTACAGACCAATGAGCCCCCATTTAATGTAGAGTGTAAGCTCCCATAAATAGATTATGCAAGAGCAGACAAGCACACATGACACCATTCTGTGATAACTGACTGCCTCTTACCTGTTATACCAACCTAACTTTTAAGTCTTAAAACACTGCCAGAGACAGGCAACATGTATTACACATACTGATTAGTTATGGAAGAGGTGACATTATTTTAGATTTTGCTTCTAGTCACATTAACAAAATTGTACTCAGTTGAACAGAATTCCGTATTAAGCAACCAAACTGTATCAAATTCTCAAACAAATGTACACTTTTATTCAGTATAAAACTTATAGGTGTAGAAGGACATCTAGTGGGTAAATTAAGAAAAGCAACGCCTCCACAAATGGGAGAGCATAAACGCTTTAATAGCACTATCCTCTCAGTCTCTCCTTTAAAAATGTTTCATTTTGCATTACAAGCCATTTGCTATTAATAGCTGAAAAGAAAGTTTGCTTTTACATGAGAGAATATTTTTCCATCTGTAAATATTAGCATAGCTGAACTCTATGTTTCATGTTTTAATGATCGCATGCAGTCAGACTTTTTAACTTTATGATCTCTTGAAGTAATGTGCTGCTGATTCCTACAGTAGTCTTATAAGATGTTGCCATGAAAAGCATATTGATCAGCATAACAGAAAACGATAAGTGCCAGAGAACTGAATAACTCTTCAAATAAATCCCAACATACCAAAATAGAGCATGGTTACAATAATTGATTGTTATCTTTATCACATGAGCCAGGTAGGTGTCTCCAACTGAAAACTAAACAACATCAAAACAAACCAGAGAAAAAGACACTTTGTTAATCTGCTCAGGGCTATTTTCCTGGATCCCACCTTGCGGGAGGTGGTTACAGGAGTGGGTCTGGACAAGCATCAGGGCCAAAGTTAGGGGAAGTTTATTTAGTGGTAGGACTTTATGTTATAGTCACGTTAGGAGAGAAAGATAGTGGCAGATTATTTTAGCAAGCAGTTTTCTGGCTCCAACAGGGAGAGTAGTTGGCATTAGCACCCTTGCGGTGATCAAGCAGCCAGACAGGGACACACGTGGGTGAGCTCAGGAGCAGGGAAAGTGCTAAGGAGCAAGATGACCCATGGGATCCCTAGTGCTTTGGAAAATCACCAAGACAGGCTGCACTACCCCGTTATTGGGATCTACTGGAAATATCACAAAGTGTGAAGGTTTTCCACTGTGAGCTGTGATTGTATTTGGAGAGCTATACTGCCTGACAGCTGTGAGTTAAATCATCTGCCATTGTCCAATAAAGAAGTTATCTGTTTATAGCAATTACCCTGGACTGTTGTTACTTTCAACTTGATCGATCTGTGCACCAGAAGACACCCAAGTGCAGGTGGTTAAAGGGGCAACAACACACTGATGTGAGTTGCCCACAGCCTAAGGGTATCTGGGGTACACTGTCAGCAAGTCACACTACTCACACACTTCTCAGGCCCACCCACCGGTGCGCTACAAATGAGCTAAATCAGTTCTTTTCATCAGTGTATACAATAGAGGAGTCTGAGTTCCCAGACTTACTTCATAGCTGCATTGGTGGCTCAGCTCAGTCTATTCAGTGGCTGACTCAAAATATGGTTCATAAAGCTTTAATAAAAATTAACAAGGAGCCAGGGCCAGATAGTATACACCCCAGGTTTTAAAAGAGCTTAGTTCAGTTTTAGACTGGCCTCTATTTATGATTTTCTCAGATTTGCTTTGATCTGGTATGGTACCTATGGATTGGAGGAAAGCTGGTGTCATTGCAATATTTAAAAAGGAATTACGATTCTAGCCTGGCAATTATAGGCCAGTAAAGTTTGGCATCTGTGGTGGGCAAATTATTTGAAGGTTTGTTAAGGGATCACATTCAAAACATTGTCCTAGTGAATGGCATTATGAACAGCAATCAGCATGTCTTTATGAAGGATAGGTCATGTCAGATAAATTTGATTGCTTTTTATGATGAGGTAAGTAAGATACTGGATAGCAGGGGCTGGGCTCAATGAAGTCATTTGCAGATGGACAGGAAAATGGCTACAGGATCAGGTAGAGAGGCTGTTTGTTAATTGTACTTGAAGTAAGATTCTTAGTGGGGTCCCTCAGGGCTTGTAGTTCACTCAAAAACCCTCATTATAGGCAGGCATCAATCCGGACCACCAAGGAGTAGAATTCAGGAGCCTAAAAAGTTCAAATAGTAAAAAAGTTTTTATTTTACATTATGTTTAAAAAACAGAAAGCCTTATGCGTTTTGCGTCATCAAAGGACACTAAGGGCTAGTCCACATGAAGAGATTCGGGGAGATTTTGTCGCCTGGCGACTAATCGCCTCGTCTTTTAAACGACTATCTCCCCGAACTGCCTCGGTGTTTTTCCCCATAGGCTACAATGAAAAGTCGCCTGCGCTAATGCACATGCGGTGATGCGTTTTCAATAGTCGCCCAAAGTTGCCTCGTGCATTAGCGCAGATTATTTTCATTGTAGCCTATGGAGAAAAACGCTGAGGCAGTTCGGGGAGATAGTCGCTCAAAAGACGAGGTGATTAGTCGCCAGGTGACAAAATTTCCCCGAATCTCCTCATGTGGCCTTACCCTTAATCATAGGCTATGATTAATAAAATCTCTGGATGGTCAACATACATTGTATACTTTATACATTTTCTTTATTTAGAAAAGCATATTTCAGATGAACTCATCGTTCATCAAATCATTTTCTAAAAAACAGGAAACTCAATAAAATTAATAAAACCAACAATAAACTATGACACAAAAAAATAATACCTTTTCATGGCTAATTTTAACATGCATGCTACAGGACGCTGATTCTTTACTCACTGAGGTCATTTAAAATGGAAAAATGGACACCAGAAGTTTACTGAACTTTTTCAAAAAACAACAGAGATTACTAAGTGTGTTATTTATCAAAGTCTGATTTTATCTCAACATTTTCTGCTACAAACTCTGTTCAAATCCATTTGGTTTTTTACACTTATTTATTATTACATTTTGCAGAAATTTTGCTTTGCGGGAAAAAAATCAGATTTTCATGATTTTTTGGGATTTTTCACCTGAAAACTCAGATTTCTTATGCTTTTTTGCCCGAAAACTCCAAAACTTTGGGGTATTGCACGAAACCCAGCGCACATCTAAAAATCATCGAGACTCCTCCCATTGACTTATATGCAACCACGACATGTCTGAGATGTTTTGATTCAGACTTTTCCATCCTTGGGGTTTAATAAATTCCAAAAAATGTATGTTTTTTTTTTAAAGTCCCATTTTATAAAAAAAATCATACATTTTAAGGGATTTTTGCATTTGAAGTTTAGTAAATAACCCCCTCAATCTTTCTCCACTGTTACAGTGTTGGAGCAGTGTTGAAGTAGTGTTACCTGTATATTGTCTGTTGATGGCAAGTCCAAATCAAACCCAGTCTGAGCCAAATCTAAAAGAATGTTCCAGCTGCTTGCCATCCTGATTCATCCCCTGCCACTAATTACCAAGCAGATCTCCATAGCTATAAGTAGATGAATAGAATAAACATATCACATTTTTTTTATGGGGCAACACTGTAATTTAATTAAAATCATCCTTTTATGGCCAAGGTTTCCAAATTGTGTGGGGGGGAGCAGTCAGTGGGGGCCAAATATAAGATTCGGATTGAATGCTTATGTGTCCTTATACAGCTCAGCCTGCATAAGCTAACCATTTATGGTGGAGATGTTTAAAACGCTTTTGCTGTCTTAGATATGCTTGCAACTATAGCAGGCAGACTGTTCTGGTAATATGTTTGTATGTACCTTTGCTATGTTGATAAAGGGGGCTTTAATCAATTTCAGATTTCAAACGGGTCTTACTGACCCAAATTAATAAAAGCTGCAAACTGTGTTTTTGTTTAACATTTTAACCCATATTAACTGACTTATAGTTAAACATTTCAGTTCTTTTGTCTGTCAGGTCATTTCCTGAACATTTGCAGAAGGAATCTGTACTTATTTGTTTATCTCATCAATTCTTTATTCCTTACATTGGTTAATGTCTGTTGGCACCATATAAAAGATAGTTGACAGACAGTCCACAGCTAAGAATTAGGTTGGAAACAGGTTCCAGTAGTAGACTACCAGTACTGTAGGTCAGTGTTTCAGGCACGCTATTTAAAGTATGAGCATTAAGGTACTGTATATACCAAGCACTAAGGTAACTTCTATCCATTTGGAGGCAGATCAGAACTTTCTTAGAAAATGAGTTGTCAATTATGATATTAGTAAAGATCAATAAGATCAAGGCATGCAGTGTTTGTTTTTTGCCCTAATGTACAGTCTTGCACGGGTCTTGTTGGGCAAACCTGTGGACCAGGTTATAGATTAGGACAGGCTGCAAGCACAGGTCTGGGAAGGAATATGGATCCCTTATCCGAATCCATTATCCAAAAAGCTCTGACTTATGAGAGGGCCCCATAGATTCCATTTTAATAAGATAATTCAAATATTGAAAAGTATTTACTTTTTATTCTGTAACAATAAATGAGTACCTTGCAATTAATCCAAGATAAAATATAATTAATTCTTATTAGTGGAGATCCAGATTATGCCAAATTAACCCTAGGTCCTAAGCATTCTACATAACAGGTTCCATACCTGTACAGGAAAAACTTAACTTAAATAGTAAAACTTGTGAATTTATTAAAGCTTGACCTAATGGTGACTGCCCCGATAAAGTCACATGTAGTCAGAAAGCATTAATTCTGACTATATATACTATACCGATATCCTTAGATGTATTCACAATCAATGTTACATTTTACATGGCTTGTTTCATATGTCTGAAAAGTAGCAGTTATAGATTAAGGTGAGGGTTATTATTTTGTTTGTGCATTTACCTGCTTAATAGGGAATCTACACACCTTCAAAACAAAAGGGGTGCATTAAATATTCAATTAACATTATAACAAAGTATCTCTTAAATCTCGCCTCGGTAGATTTATTCCATTTGATTAATTTTTATTAACTTGAGGTCACATTATTCAATTTTAAAAATCAGACACGTTCATAATGTTATTTTAAGTTCAATACATATTCTCAATATAAAGAAATTTTCATTACATCAATTAATTTATGATTCACAATATACACCAATTCATAACAAAATTCATGAAATAGATAGATTGATTGAGTAGTCTTTTTAAAGTTCATCACAGGCAGTCCATCATAATTAATTGGCTGTTAAAAACAATGGAGACTTTGTGTATGAGGTTGTCCTAGATGTAGCAAGAATAGATTAAATCAAATAGAAATTACTTCAAATTATTGCTGCAAAGGGAGACTCTGTAATCTGATCTGAAGTAACAGTTTTACCAGTACAAGGCAACAGTACATTATATTGCCATTCCTTTAAAACATTTTCATTTTTTAGTGCTACTGCTCCATTAATTAGAGGATGAAGTTTCATTCATTATATACTTTAAAGGAAGAAATGTCCTTATAATTCAATCCAGGTCTGTCTTAACTACCACAAGGTGAACTTCAGGATTAATGTATTATTATATGATAATATAATGTAATGCCACCATATCGAAGAAGGAACAAGTGAATTCCCCTCCAGCCACAGCTGCCTATAAGTAGAACACAATATGTAACACTTGGCCCCCACTTGCCTGCTGTTTACTTTGGGTGCTGTGGTCAGAGTTAATGACTTTTCCTTTTGTCTGTATTACTTGCTATCAACTGCTATGACCCATCTTTTTATTACCCCTGATTATTGCTTGTCTACCACCTTCCCTGACATTCTGCCTGTTTCACAGACTTGGTTTGATTGCTGCCTGCCCTGACCCTATTCCCGTTCTCAGACTCAGTTTCCCCGCTTCCTTCCCAGACCATTGACTGTACTTGGATATTTTTTACTGTCTACTCTTATCTTATAAGTTTTTTCCTTATTAAATTATTTCATTTAAATGCAGTTTTGTGTTGCCGCAATATGTTTGCAAGAGGTTACTTAGCACAAAGCTGACAATTGGCTAATTTAGTGGATAAATCCCACCCTGTGCTCAACAAAGTAGCAGACCAATAAAATGTGTTACATGATCATCTGTACAGCCAACGATTATTCTGCAAATAAGAAAAGCATGCATATTAATGCACACATTCATTTATCTTAACAATAATAATAACAATCATTTAACAGTAAATTTTAAACATGGACACAGAATGTAAACAAGAGAGCCCCCTATTAGTCTGCTCTTCCATGAAGTACCCCGCTAAGTCCTCAAGGTTCAGAGAACCTGACATTCTTAATCTGTAACTCCAATAGCCACATTTGCAAGGTTCCACCCAACCATAATCATATCCATTATGAATGGGTTCCCACCTATCCAACAACTATGGCCACCCAACTAAGGGATTGCCCCAACACATACCTTCTCGTGGCACCAACAACCACCTTGGAAGACTGACAAGGATCCACCTGAATCTGTGATGAGAATCATACTGAGACAAATCATTTTGTTCATCTAAACTCCAGACTATTCTTATAGCTAACTAATACCTGATGTACCCCCAACCCTTCAAGCACACATGACTGACAACTTGCAAAACAAAAAAAACTAAAAACAACAAAATCTCCCCTGGAGGGTGGGAGGGGACCTATCTTTGTTCCAACCCCTCTAAATGGTGGCTCCAACTCCACCTTCCATTATTAACTTCCTCCCGAAGGGTCATGCAACCCCTCCTCAAAGCCCTGCTGCTAATCGTGGCAGTAATAAACTGAGAGCAGATGACTTCACTACACCAATGCTCATTTGAGGTAGGAAAAAAAATAGTTTGACGTTCAAAAAGAAAGAACGTCTAAAAGAATGCATCCCAGGACTGGGCCTCTTTCAACCATGGTATCCACATATTATCTCTCCTTGTGGAACTTAACTATTCTTGTTTGGCTTGCAGTCCTAGATTTGTAACAGGAGCTAGTCTGTCACCATCTTATACTTGTGTATAGGGTCCTTGCTCCTCAATTCATTAAGGTGATGAAATACCTTAGGGCTTTAAGCTTCACTTCCAACAATGAGGCCTCCTTTACCCCAGGATCTCCAACAGGTCCACCCATCCTTCAGGTGGAGTCATTCCCTTTTATTTATTAGGGAACTAGGAAATTCTTATACTACACCTGGGCCAATGGGAATGCCATCCTCCGAGCATAGGTTATCTCCATGGGATGTTCAAAAAAGTAGAGCAACATAACACTTTACATCCCTAGATTAATATACTTGCACAGTTCATCCTTGAGAAGCATGGTATTTAACAGAAGACACCCTATTCAACCTTTATCATAGAAATTCAAATCTTGTTGCAATAAAACTATATAACTTTGTGCCATTTGCTTATAATATAGTGAGTACTGGCCTGGTGTCAACAGGCCTGGATTTCAAATTTGCCTGCGCCTAGGCTAGAGGGTCCTCGCCATAGCCCACCCCCACTCCTCGAGCTCACACGTGAACATTTGCAAGTTCCACTGGAGCACTTGGGATAAGGTGAACAGGAGATTTATAGAGCTGCACATCTCCGGTGCTTCGGAAAAAAATTCTCGGCCTAAAATCTTGCCCTACACGATAAGGAAGTGCTCAACCTCTGTGCTCTGTCTCTTCAGACCAGGTACTTAGCAGTCAATTACCCACTCTGCCATGGGTTAAAGTCATATATAACATACATACGACCGCAGCACCTGACAATACGGTTTTGTTGTGCTTTGTATGTTTATTGGCTCATTTCAGTCGACAAAAAAAGGCCTTTTTTGTCTACTGAAATGAGCCAATAAACATACAAAGCACAACAAAACTTTACTATCAGTGTGCTGCGGTCATATGGATGTTATAAAGTCTTGCCATAGACGTATGAGCACCACCTCTCACTTTGAGCTGGCAGCCCCTTCCATCATGAACGGCCATAGAATGCCCCTGTATTGTAACAGTGTACACATACACTACACACCCCTTTCTGTATGGAGTCATCAGGTAGCCTCATAGCAATTTTCCAGCTCTGTGTAAAAATGAGTATTAGACCACCACACCTATACTTACTGTAAATTTTAACATCATTATAGTCTTGGGTGTTACACTTGTCCAAAAAGTCATCCATTCTTAAAGGCATTAATAGGATTTGCCATCACAATTACACCAAGCAAGATATTTAATCCCTGTTATCAATGTTTACATGTTTTTTTTTTGATTCACAATGTTTAGATCTGCTTAATGCATGTGTCTGAAATTGTCTAAAACTATTTCATGTACTAAAGTTTTTAAAAAAATTGTGTTTTAAAAGTGAAAATGAGATTGCATAGAATGAATGCTGAGCAATGAATGAGATGGTATTTAATTATTATTACCAGCTGTCAAATACATATGGGAAGCAGTATTTCAAAAGTCTAAGATTTTACACACAAACAGGATACAATCTGCCAGTACATTCTGTACTCACACTGATTAAGGAAAACAGATTATAGTTTGCTCTTTGTGGTAAATATTCTTATTGTTTTATTAGAAAGGGTATTTTGGTCTAGATTATTTTCCATGAGAAAAACCTATCTTGAATGTGTGGGGAAATCTGTTTATTGAAGTGCATCTGGAATTGAATTAAAAGAAAATGTTTTCAGCTTGAATTGAATGTGACCTTTCGTCCTATATTTTTACATGAAATCATGACTGGTAGAATAAAATCAAAAACTCTTTTCCTTGGAAAAAAATTTGTTGTAACCTGTATAATTCTGTTGCTAGCATGTTCCACCTTATTATGCCATGTTCCACCTTATTATTAAGGGCAAAGTTCTCATTGAGGTTCTATCTATTGATATGTGCTATTTTAAAATAGAGGTTTATTGAGTGTTCTTCACCATTGTGACATTTGGAGCTAGGATTTACTAGCTAAAAACGAATAAAAAACTAAAAACTAATAAACTGTAAAATAAATCCATTCTGGCTGTCAAGTATAAATTAGACATACATTCACAATGGATATCAGGCAGATTACCACTTCTCTGTACACTGTAAAATATCTATCTGACTAAATCTTTCTAATCTATCTAACAAAATTACCATTGCATAATTAATTCTTAATTCCTCCTTATTTTTTCTATTTCCAGAGCAAGTGCAATTGAACTTAAGGAACCAATTCTTAATAAGAAATCCACTGAAATTTAGGATGATTAAAATTTTCTTCTTTTATCCTCTATCTGGTGTAGCTGCCTTTGTGCCTCATATACTAGTGCTGTATTTCTGTATTGAATAAAGCTTACCCTGGTGGTCCAGTGGCTCTCCCTGGTGGCTAGTGTTTGGTGGGGGCATCCGCAGCATCTCCAGCGGGGACGCCCGCTGCATGTGCCTGTCTCCCTCCTGCATCGGTTTCCTCTGTGGCGCACGTGGCATGCACTTCCGGGTCTCATAGGCGCAACAACGCCGGCGTGATGACGTCATCAAGCAATGGCACGAAATTCAAACAGTATTTAAAGGGATTTGAGTTTACTGCACATTGCCCGTTGTTAGGTTCAATTAGCTTCTTCCTGGTGCTATTCGTATGTGAATCCCGATTGATCTTCTGGTGTTTGACCCTTGCTTTGTCTGACTATCCTGTATTCTGTATCCTGACCCTTGCCTGCCTGGTTATTATGACCTCTTCAAGCTGATCCTTGCCTGTCTGACTATTCTATGCTCTCCGATCCTGATTCGGCCTGTCTATTCTTAACTCTGCTTGTGCTGGCCCCCCTGCCAGTTCCACGCTGTGTTGTCTGATCTGCCTTCCAAGTTGTGTTCTTCCATCCAGTATCCTTGGTGAGACAATCGTGCCCCTTTGCTCATCCAAAACCTGTAGCTTTGCTCCTCTCTTAATAAGACCTGGTGCCATCCAATTAGCAGAGGGCTCCTCCCGAGATGAAAGGCGGCTGTTATAGGCAGAAGCAAGAGCCAAGACTAGGGAGTTTAGCTTGGGATCTGGATTTAAGGTGCCATTCGTGACAATTTCTTAGCCTTTTTGTTTTCTGGGCTACTTTTTAACTAGAATTTAACAGGTACAAAATTAACATACTGTTGTAAACTCCGCAGTAGTGATGAATGAAATTTTTGGCTGAGTTTCGCCCGCAAAAATGATGCCCATAGACTCCAATGGGTGAAAAAAATTGAAGTGCACTCCATTGTTATTAAAAGAAGGGTAAATTTGATATCCAAATGGCCTACTATGTTAGCATCAAAGTCCACCACACCACCATGGGCAGAGTAAATGGTAATTTGTAGCAAAATAATGCCATGATTTTATGGGTCAAGTCTCCTGGATGTGGTTTTGGTTTTTGTACTCATGCACATGCAGTTCTTTAGCAGTGAACTATTTGGGTTGATGCCAGGGCCGGAACTAGGGGTAGGCAGAGTAGGCACGTGCCTAGGGCGCAAAGCTGGGGGGGCTCCTCTGTCGCCTACCCCCAGACCGGTGCCTGACTCTCTGTGTTTTTTCCATCTTCTTGCGCTCATGCGCGCGAATGCACGCTCGCACCAATTTGCGCATACGCACGTTCGCGGCAATACACGCATGCGCAGGAGCGCAAGAAGACAAAAAACACATCTTTCTTGCGCATGTGCACATGAGCGCCATCTTGCACATGCTCACTCGGGCTACGCCAGCGCAGCGTACGCCGGCTTGCCTTGGGCGCCTGAGCGGCCCGGCCCAGCCCTGGTTGATGCAGGCAGTTTAGTGGATTGTTAGCCTTGTCCAACAATTATACATGCTCATAGATTATTTAAAAGGTATTTTAATGAAGAAATCTATGTAGTTATGGTTTGCATACATATAATTGCATTACGTGCACGACCACGCGTCGTGATAACATGCCCATGCGGACTCTCTTATATAGTAAAAACTGATTTAACATTGCGGCTACGGATGGAAGGACACAAATCTATCATCAGTATAGCCTTTATAGATCAAAGATCGGTGAAACCTTTAGCCAAACACTTTCTTGCCAACGTTTAGGATGAAATGAACAATGTTACTTTAATTGTTTTTCTGAATTTGAGATAAAAAAAAGTTAAATTTGTAGAACTGATTATTTACCTAAAGTATTGAATTTACCTAACATATTGATTATATTAGCTATTCATTGTCTATTTATTATAATTATATTTATTTTATAATTGGATATTTATGAATTCCATAATCCAGGGACTGTGGGAATTGGTGATTGGTGATTGTAGTGTGACACGCGACACACCTGGGGGGTTGCATGTATTTTTTCACAATTTGTGAAGAGGTATGTAATCTTAATAAAGGCTGGAGATGAGCCTTTTTAAAAAGAAGCCCCAGGAGTGTGCTGCCAAATCTGTTTGTACAACGAATATCCCAGGAGCAGCACCTGGGCATTTGCATGATTTAATACAGAATTTATAGATATGTATGGTGGGTTAATACAGACACTTCTACTGCTTCTGCTAGGTGACAACCTGCTTGGATTTCCTATCATCGACATACTGCAGATTCAGGAGTGGCAGCACACTGCTGAACTTCTCTCATGGTGGGAGATGCAGCTCCTGCTGGTATCAGATTTGGGGGCAATCCTCTCTGTAGGTAGAGGCAGCCTAATATTCAATGGTGGATGTAACGCCATAGTGCTGATCTCAAGAGCATAGTAGCGATCCTTTATGGAATTCTGCCTTTGAATATTGCCTTGGGTCTGGCAAGGTTTCTTTTTTATCCACTATTTATTTGATAAAATGTGAATAACTGCTGGGGCCATTTTACACCATTTATGGCTCCTGGTGTTTCATTAAAGTATGTGACAATGGGGTTTAGTGGGATGGCTGAAAGAGAAGGGTCAATTGAGAATCACCTTCTCATGACGTGCTCAAACTTACATGCACATCAAAACAAATGAGCACACACACAGAAAGATGACTGATCCTACTAGGAAGATGGCTCTGGGTGTCCCCACCACCACATAGTTAACCAGACAACTGCCCTGTATGTTTCTAAATGTCATTTGCATTAAAATTAGGGCCTTTTCTCCCTCTCATTGGCATAACATACATATTTCCTTCTCCTCAAGTTGCACAATTCTTGGGTTGACCTAAGCATCTCTTCCTGCCTATATCAGCCAAATTTTACTAAGTTGTTTAGCTAAATTGGTGTAAAAAGTGTTTCAACATCAAGTGCATTTTCAAACAATATAGTTATTAATCGAGATCTGTTTGTCTAACTGAAACTGAAACCATTAGTTGTGGTGCAGGTTGATTTCAGAGATACATTAAGGGAAATTGGAGAATGTTGGAGAATGTACTGTATAAAAATAACTGTCCAAATCTCAAATGCCTTTGCTTTATTATTATTATTTTTTTTCTGATAGCAAAGAGCTTACTCTGTACCCTGTAGCAATGCCAGTTTTTATTCTGAGTCCATCTGATTTTTCTATTTCCAGAGCAAAGTGAGTAATGGAGAAACAGAGTGGAACAAGAGGTTCCAATTCTTAATAATAATATAATAATATTATAATAAGTAACCCACTCAGTGGGGAACTAAAGCTTAAAGTGAGTATAAATGCCCATCTCTTGTGAACTAGGTTGTGAGGCTGACTTTGCACCTCATGTACTGAGGTTTTTTGACTCTTTGTACTTATCACTGTTTTTTCCAAAGGTATAAATAAGTATAGTAAGCCACCATAAGACACCAGAATTGTGTTCTGTTCATTCCAGAGTTGCTATTCCTCCATAGTTTAACAGAACATAATTGTGACACTGTTGTGAACCTGCAACTAATAGATTACTTTATGACTTTCAAAAACACCATCATAAAAAACATTTTAGCATGTAGCACAAAGAAAATTGCAATTTCCTTAAATTTTCCTGAATACAAATCCTGCTGTAAAAATCTCTAATTCTGCCAAATCCCAAACCAAATCCAGAATTTAGTGTGTCCATACACATAACATAATTAGGATTGTATACAACATTACATGGAATTACAGGGCATGCTAAGTTGTTAGTATAAAATTGCATTATAATATAGGAAACCATAGGTGTATACTAACACTAAACAATTCCTGTTTGTTATTCACCTCATATTGTGGCCAATTACTTTGTGAAACCAGACTAATAAAAAGAGTCCCTATCACCCTGAGAAGATTCCACTGGCTTGTGAAATTTCAAAAAGCAAATCCCAGACCAAAGTCACCAAACAGTGAATATTCTCAGCTAGAAGTTGATGCTTTCTCTTTGACTAAGAACTTTGCGAGGTTGACTTTGTGCCTCTTATACTGGTGTTTCTCTGACTCTCTGGTTCTTTACTTTTATCACTGTTTTTTTCACAGGTACAAATTGAGTATAGTAAGCCCTCTCAGATGTATTACTGAACCTTTATCTTGTCTTATGGTTGCTGACATAACCATGGAGGACTGGCTACACCTTGAACTAACAGAACAGGATTGTGATACTGTTGTGAAACTGGAACTCGGGATAAGTAACAGTTTCTTTATTGTGTTGATATAACCTATAGTAAAACATTTCCAAGAAGCTTATGGCTTTAAAATACACTATCAAAAAATACATTCTATAATGGATCTGTGGTATTGCAAAAAAAAAAAAGGTACTACAAATGCACAGGTTCCCCCTTTTTGGGATTTTACTTATGGTAAAATATTTCCAATAAGCTTAGAACTGTATACAACATTACATGGAATTACAAGAGACAAGGCATGCTAAAATGTTAGCATAACATTGCAATATAAGGGGCTAGAGTCACAATTTGATATGTAATTCAATTCAGAAAAACTTATCTCACAGTTTAACACATGAAAACTCTATTGAAGTTTATGGGAAAAAAACTGTAACTGAATTTGAAGAAAAGTTTTTTTCTCCTCCAATTGAACCTTGTTTGTGAGTTTTCACATCATAAACCATGAGATAACTATTTCCTCACTGTATTGAATCTTGCCCAATATATGAAAACATACTGTAGGTGTTTACTAACATAGTTACATAGTTAAATTGGGTTGAAAAAAGACAGAGTCCATCAAGTTCAACCCCTCCAAATTAAAACCCAGCATCCATACACACACCCCTCCATACTTCCATATAAATTCTATATACCCATATCTATACTAACTATAAAGTTTAGTATCACAATAGCCTTTGATATTATGTCTGTCCAAGAAATCATCCAAGCCATTCTTAAAGGCATTAACTGAATCAGCCATCACAACATCACCCAGCAGTGCATTCCACAATCTCACTGACCACACTGTAAAGAACCACCTACGTTGCTCCAAATGAAAGTTCTTTTCTTGTAGTCTGAAGGGGTGGCCTCTGGATCCACTTTATGGGTAAAAAAGTCCCCTGCTATTTGTCTATAATGTCCTCTAATGTACTTGTAAAGTGAAATCATGTCCCCTCGCAAGTGCCTTTTTTCCAGAGAAAACAACCCCAACCTTGACAGTCTACCCTCATAATTTAAGACTTCCATCCCTCTAACCAGTTTAGTTGCAGGTCTCTGCACTCTCTCCAGCTCATTTATATCCCTCTTAAGGACTGGAGTCCAAAACTGCACCACATACTCCAGATGAGGCCTCACCAGGGACCTATAAAGAGGCATAATTATGTTTTCATCCCTTCAGTTAATGCCCTTTTTTATGCAAAACAGAACGTTATTTGCCTTAGTAGAATTCCCCACAAAGTTCGCGAAACAGCGAAAAATTTGTAAAACAGCGGCACACATTCGCTGGCGAAAATGCGCTGTCGTCCAAAAAAAATGGATGCCAGCGTCCATTTTTTTTGACACCAGTGAATTTTCTCGGCAGATTTGCGAATTTATTCACAGGCGGCGAATCGCGGGAATTCCCGCAAATTTGCCCATCACTACACAGAATGCCACTGCCCAGAATTAGACAACTTGTTATTTACAAAAATCCCAAGATCCTTCTCATTTAAAGAAACTCCCAACACACTGACATTTTGGGGCAGATTCATTAAGAGTCGAATTTCGAAGTTAAAAATACTTTGAAATTCGACCCTCGAATTGAAATCCTTCGACTTCGAATATCGAAGTCGAAGGATTTAGCGCTAATCCTGCGATCGATCGATCGAAGGATTTTTCATTCGATCGAACGATTAAATCCTTCGAATCGAACGATTCGAACGATTTTAATCCAACGATCGAAGGAAAATCCTTCGATCAAAAAAAGGTTAGCAAACCTATGGGGACCTTCCCCATAGGCTAACATTGACTTCTGTAGGTTTTATCTGCCGAAGTAGGGGCTCGAAGTTTTTTTTAAAGGGAAAGTACTTCGACTATTGAATGGTCGAATAGTCGAACGATTTTTACTTCGATTCGTTCGATTTCGTTCGAATTCGAACGAATTTAACCAATTCGATGGTCGAAGTACCCAAAAAATACTTTGAAATTCGAATTTTTTTCATTCGAATCCTTCACTCGAAGTTAGTGAATCTGCCCCTTAGTGTATAACTTGCATTAAACATTAAACTATTTATGTTTTTTTTAATCACCTTAGGTTTTGAACGATTAATTTGTGAAACCAGAGCAAAGAAAAAAAAAAGAAAACAGCCCATATTACCTTGAAAAAATGGAGGACTTCCCTGTCCCACGGAAAGGGTCAAATTTAAAAGTGCAAATCTAAGACCAAACTCACCAAACAGTGAATATTCTCAGCCAGAAGTTGATGCCTCTCTCCTTGACTAAGAACTTCCTACTCTATTGAGTTTAAGGGCTAACTACTAAGATGGATTCTAGTGAGTACAAAACCAAGTTGTAACTAATGATCTGCTTATTGCATGAATGAATTACTGTGAAATTAGTGGTTTCTGTACTATTTGAAATAAGACTGTATTGTATTGTGAGAGATCTATTTGTGTATAGTGATGGGCGAATTTGCGCCGTTTCGCAGAAAAATTCGCGAAACGGCGAGGCGAAATGGCGAAAAATTCGCGAAACGGCGCCGGCGTCCCGTTTTTGACGCCGGCGTCCGTTTTTTTTAAAAAAAAAATTTTTGACGCCAGCGAATTTTTTCCGCGAATTTTCACGGGCGTTTCGCGAATTTATTCGCTAGCGGCGAATCGCGCAAATTCGCCGCGAATTCGGGCCTGGCAAATAAATTCGCCCATCACTATTTGTGTATGTGATATCAGTGTGGTTCTACAGTGAGGGCCCATCTGAGAGTGTCCAAAATAATACATGCAGGGAGTTGTGATTTACCAGTGTCTACGTAAAAGGCAGTTTACTGTATCTTAAGGTACTGCAATATAGAACAGCATCTTAAAAATAATGTTAAGCTTACAAATGGATTGCAAATGAGCTTTACAATTTTCTAGCAAAGAACAGCTCAAACATGCATATTATTTATGACAGCAGATGGCGATAGAACTCCATTTCTTATAGTAAGAAAGCAATAGCACGTTAAACTAAATAATCTCAGCATTTTAAACCTGAATTGTGAAGGGTGCACAGAACACATATGCAAAAAATAGATTTTTCCTGCACAATGTTAAAATAATTTTAATATTTATATTACCACAGGCAAGCTATTATGTTCAGTGGATGTGTACAGGAGTGGTTGCTTTACACTTAAGGGGTTTAATTATGAATCTCATTTTCTTTGACATTTACCAAAAGTAAATTAAATTAATGCACATTCCCTGGCTCACTATTTTACCAGTAATTCATTCTCTGCAAGTGCATACATTTAAAAAGTAGGGGGTTTTAGTTAAAGTTTAAACCATCAAAATTGCTAAGCCATCATACCCATGTCAAAGTAAACCCAATATTGTAGCCCTAACCATTTGCCCATACACAAGGTTTTCACTACCTTCCCAGTTTAAAAGTGTCTCCTTGCCAATAAATTGGCAAACCATCACCTGCTGATGCTTGTAGTAGATATACCATATACATTAAAGGCAATATATCAGCATCAAAGGGGCACAATACCCTCTTTTTGTGTTTGTAGCAAATGTGGCCAAATAAATAACATTATACTATAACTAGACCACCATTAGTCGTAGAGCACATTTATTCGTCAGGATGGTGGGTCACGCTTCCAAGTAGAATTCCATTCCATAGAATGTATAATATAGCATATACTGCATGCTATTTTATATACATTTCATAGCATGATATACAGTAGCCTAAAGTCTAGGTAACACAGCTTTAATGGGCTTTCAATGCTATTGAAATATGTAAGTTAAACATCAGTCGGTTGTGTAACACCCTTATTTTCAGGCACTTGGTACATATTAGATGTTCATGTAAAATATTAATTAAAGTATGAATTTGTCAGTGTGATATATCATGCAGTTAAAAAAAAGAAATGGTATGTAAGTGTTCTTACAGTCAAGTAAATGTCATTTTAGAATTCATAAGCGTGCATAAGTATATTTTGTGGGTTTTAATGTAATGAATGCAATTTTGTCAAAAGCAAACTCATAAAAGCCTAGGTTAGGAGTTAGCTGCACACCTCAGGCCAAAAATAGAGGAAGGGTATAGTGTTATCTAGCACTAAATGGATCCTTACACTGAGACTACAAAATAGATGGGTTCTAGATATCTCTTACAATATGAGACCAATGGATGCGTAATTGTTTGTACTCTTCTTTTGGTGCAATAATAAAGGGATACTGATATGTCATATTAACCTCACTCCAAATCAGACTTGTATAAGATGCCCTATATTTGCACCCGTTCCAACCACATTCTCCTTTTTTTGTGTTTAACTGTAAATAAAGTTAATATAGTACAATGCCTCACTAGGATCTTGAAAGTGACAGCTCAGAGAATTATGTTTTCAACACTGTTCCTAAATAAAATGCCATTTCATTTGGAGAAGAAAAATATTTAACATGGGGGAATGTAATAAAAGTTGCAAAAAGCAAAACAATTTGCACAAATAAGAATAAAAATTCACATTTCCCAATGTAATACTCTTCCTTAAACTGTTATTGCATTGTGAATTTTAATTGCACATTGCAAATTTTAATTACGCGTTACCCACTATTAAGAAGTGCTTGAAGGTGTCTTTTGGAGCAAACAAAACAACTTGTTAAGTAAGAATTTTATTACATTCACTGCGCACTGGTGCAAACTATAAAATCCAAAAATGTTCTTCCACTGTCGGAAGTGGTCGCTAAACAGTTTCCAGGTCTGCATCAGCTATATTAAATTCACACAAAGGAAAATTTGTTTACACAAAGGCATCATTTTTTGCATTGCTAATACAATGCAACTTTTATTATATTACCCATAAGTATATAAATCATAAAAATGAACCACTTATATGTTGTTATACATATTTCTGACTGAACAATTGCAGAAAAACCATTTTAGTCTGAAAGAAATATTATGCTTGGTTTGGGAAAAAATATGTATTCGTGTTATCCGTGTCAGCTAAAATTTCTGTTAGGCACAAGAAGGACAACAGAGAATGCAAAAAGCAATCAGACAAGCTAAAATTGAAAATGAAATGGGTAGTGCTGTGATACAAATCCCAAATATATTTTTAAAAAAAGAAAAAAGAGGGTGGGGACACAAAATCAGAAAAAAGGTAAATTGGTTGATGAAAGCAAGGAAACAGCTGAGTTTTCTTAATCATTTTTCTTCTGTTTAGACAGCTAAGAAACCATTTAATGAAGGTCTCCTTTTTAAAGGGGATAATGCAGTGACATACAGAAAACTACTGATTAAAATAATTGACCTTGAACAGAATATTTGTACTTACATAGAGAACTAGCTGAAAGACAGATTACATAGAGTGGTGGTAAAGGAATATTTCTAATTGGACTATTGTTGTTTGTGGAATACCGCAGGGGCCTGTCCTTGGTCTTTGCTCTTTGATTTGCTCATAAATGATCTTGATAATGGCATTGTTAGGAATGTCTATAAATTTGCTAATAATAAATAGTGCAAAATATACGTTTATAACACAATATCATCATTTTGACTGAATTGGACGAATGGGCAGCAAATTGACAAATTGAGTCAGTGCTGATAATTTCAAGATTATAAACTATATATTAACCAAAAAGAAGTCCTGAGAGTGCGGACCTTATTGCATTTTGGTTTGGATAAATACGTGGGACACCTTTTTATCGAGAGTGCTGGCAACATGGAGGTTATATATATATATATATATATATATATATATATATATATATATATATATATATATATATATATATATATATATATATTAGATTTTATGATGTTCTCACTGGTGTTGAATTACTGTATATGTTATTCGTAATATAAAGCTAGTGACTTAGCCTTGACAGAATCACTAATGAAGTCTATATTTCTTTATTTTCTTTTTGTCTAGCTTGTCTTTCCTTGTATGGAAAATTGTAAGGCTTCGGAGTTAAATTAGCTTATTTGTTTGCAATAAACTGGTACTGAATATTATGCCTATTATATGCCTTGAAATATTTCTTAGTTAGTTTCTGAGGTCCTTTATGCAAAGTACTAGATTTTCTCATTGTTCATTATCTCCTTCTCCATCATTCATTATCTCCTTTCTCCATGGTCTCGACGGAAGGATATCCAAGGTGAATGTGTTTCTCTCAGAATAAAACAAAACACCCGGGGGCAGAAATAAATTGTTTTTTGTAAATAGGTCCAATTAGTTAATAAAAAGTAGGCAGTATATGTAAAAGTCAAATAATATGTTTAAAAAATAGAGTTGTCCTTACTGCCTGCCCTATGCACATACAGGAGATAACAGAAGCTAATACTTTTTAGCCAGCTATATAACTATGACAGTGGGAGATACTAATCAGCGCCTCATCCACAAAAACATTTAAACAGACTATAAAATGATGTTCACCCTAGTGTACTTAATACCCTCCAGCCCAGTGCTCACAGTGGATTGCTATTTTCTGTCCCACTGTACATTCTTCTTCCATTCTTCTCTTTTCCTGTCTAAAAACGGAATAAATGTCAACGTATAATATATCTATGTTGTAAAAATGCTGGGATGAAATATAAGATAGCTGGAGCAGTTAAGATATGTTTATAAAATGTAAACAATATGGAACAGCTCAGTGAACAACTTCTAGGGACTCCTATGGTTTTGTTACCTGCTTGTGTGCAACAGACTGGTTGGGTTGGAAAAAACAAAATTGTTTTTTTTCCTAAGCTGGTAACCTAAAGATATTGCAATAATTATGTATCCCTAGGAATTCCCCTGTTGGAATTAAATAAACACCAAATGTCTTTGGGAGTCATCAGATTAGTCATTTAGCTATCCCTTTTCACTAGCATGTCCTAAATCTGGGTCCTGTTGCACAATTTATCTTTCATAAATATAAAGAGGAATACAATATATGTTCCAACATATCTTAAATGACTTCTATTTAGTTTTGAATACTGTGTTAATAATTAAAATTCTGTAGACATGAGCTGTTAGTAAGATGCTATAAAGAGTAAGACAGCATGGTCCAATGATGATTTCCAGACTGTTTTTATTTACAGAAAATAGATTATGTAAAATAGCAGATTCTGATTTTAAAATGGTGTCAGAACACATATGCCTTCTGCATAGCTGGATTGCCCATGAGGGCACATTTTTGGAATGACAGCAGATGTAAGATTAAATTAAATTTACAGTTCACTTCTGTTCTGCACTGTGGGGGATTTCCTTATTAATACATTATGCACATAATGAAGAAAACAGATTACTTTGCAAAAGCAAAGGGGAAATACTAAAAATGAATAATTTCCCAACTCTTAAAAAAAAGTGTTGTATAGCTGCATGTGCACATGTTTCTTTTCTACATTAAAACTAGGTACATGTCAATGTTTCATAAACGTACAGTTCTACTGTGGATGTGAACTGTGACTGTAAGCTATACTTAAGAGCAGCCTGCAATATTTATATTTCCAATGTATTTCTCAATGTTATAACAATTAAAATGTTGTTACAGTTTTATCAACTCAAACCAACAATTAGTAGTAGAGTAGTAGTCAGAGGACTAAGAGTGAGCATTTCATTGGTTGCTATAGTTATTTATACTAGGAGCATTACCCATTAGAACCTACAGATGTACTAAAAATGACTTTGTCAGATGGAAGGAGATCTGCCCCTGCATACTGACCAAGTGACCTTTCATTAATTATAGGTCTGAAAATATGGACAGAAAAAAATGACTGGGCAGCTTATGAAGCTGTAATGGTGGTAGAGACCTTCTATTCATCAAAGGTCTGAAAATATAAACAGAAAATTATCATGTTAATGGATAGTATGTGTCAGGATTTACCATTATAATCCAGACGTGGAAGAGGCTGGAGCAGAAGTAAATGAACCCACAAGCGCCTCACACAACCGCTACCCACCTGGAGTGGAACAGGGAGCAGGGTTGTGGAGAGTAGCCAGTGAGACGATCAGCGAAGTACAAGGGATGAGGCAAAAGTCGTAGTCAGGAGATCCGAGGTCAAAAGGCAGGCAGAAATATTCGTAGTCGATAAACAGGCAAGAAGGTCGAGACAGGCGGCAGTAATCAAAGTCAGGGTTCAGGCAAGGGTCAATAATCGGGAATCCAAAGTTCAGAGTCGCTAGGGTTTCAGTCGAAATAACCTAATAACCAGGCAATGCATGTTAATCTGGTTTGGGTTTAAATACAGGAGTTTTGGCGCCAAACTGGCGTCATTGTGCTGACGTCGCGGAGCTGACGCCAGCACGTCCGTCACAGGCGTTTCCGCCTACGTCCTTGCGCCCGCGACCGTCGCCGGCGCCTCCGCGACCGTCGCCGGCGTCCCGCGTCAGACGCCGACGCGCATTAGCGTGTCCGCGCCTGCGCCGGACAGGACGCAAGCATGCGTTCTCACATTGCCCCCCATCAAGGAGCGGCCTCAGGACGCGACCACCAGAAGGCTTACCAGGGTGAGTTCTATGGAATTTCTCCAGCAACTCAGGAGCGTGGATATTCGACGATGGTTCCCAAGAATTCTCTTCCGGACCGTAACCCTTCCATCTCACCAGGTACTGGAGCCACTTGCCTCTTAGTCTGGAATCCAGGATCTCCTCAACCTCAAATTCTTCCTGACCGTTGACCACCACAGGTAGCGGAGGAGGAGCCGAACGCCCAGGAAATCGGAATGTTGAGGCTGGTTTTAGAAGAGCATCATGAAACACTGGATGGATGTGCCAGGAAGCTGGAAGTTTGAGTTGAAAGGCCACAGAATTGACTTGGCGAATAATAGGGAAGGGACCCAGGAAACGCTGACCCAACTTCCTACTGGGACAAGAAAGCTTAAGGTTAACAGTTGATAACCAAACACGGTCACCCACCTTGAACTCTGGGTCCCCTCTCCGTCTCCGATCGGCATACATCTTGAAATTTTGTTGGGCCTGCTTCATGTTTTCCTGGATCTTTTGAAAATTATAGGATAAGAAGGTTAATCGGTCTTTGACAGCAGGAACTAAAATGTCAGAAACAATGGCAGAGGGAAAAGATACTGGATGAAAACCATAGTTTGCGAAGAAGGGGGACTGATTGATTGAAGAATGATGGGAATTATTATAGGCGAACTCGGCTAAGGGAAGAAGATTCACCCAGTCATCTTGGAGGTATGAAGAATAACATCTCAGATATTGCTCGAGAGTCTGATTAGTTCGTTCGGTCTGACCATTGGACTGGGGATGAAAGGCAGAGGAAAGGGACACCGAAATCTTGAGTGCTCCACACAACGATCTCCAAAACTGAGAAGTGAATTGTGGTCCTCGATCCGACGCCACCTCATCCGGAAGACCATGGAGCCTTACCACTTCCTTAATGAAGGTATCAGCAGTCTCAGAAGCAGAAGGAAGTCTAGGTAACGACTTGAAATGAGCCATTTTTGTTAAACGGTCCACAAAAACGACAATCGTGGAACAATCACAAGACAAAGGCAAATCAGAAATGAAATCCAAAGAAACCGAACCCCATGGACGAGAAGGCACCGGCAGAGGTTGTAGAAGACCAATAGGCCGAGAATGAGAGTCCTTGGACCTAGAGCAGACTTCACAAGACGAAACAAATTGAAAACAGTCCTGACTTCCGGGGGGCGTGCCAGCAGCAATGGCCGCATCTTAACTAGAGCTCCGCTCAAGCCTGCCTCACTTTGCGGATTACTCACCGCGTGTCTGCAGAAACGTCACAGCACGGCAGCGATAATACTGCGGAACAACTGGGGATAAACAGAGACTTACGATCTCCGACTCTTCCCCCTTCTGCGACCCCGGAAGACGGCGCACAGCGCTTTCAGGCTTTGGGCGAGGTCCCAAATATCTCACCTCCACACCGCCCACGCCTGCCTGCCGACCAGACGGGCCTGCTCCCAGTGAGGCGCATACGCCACCATAAAGCTCCCACAGCTAAGTACCCCGGTTACACCCGCATATCTGGCTTATCATTTGTTTCTGCGCAGTGGGGTGCCACGGACATTAGGCCTCTTACATTATAAGGCCTACCTTGACAAGGGGCGATACGCCTGGTCTATTTTGAAGGTTCTAACCTTCACAACGCGCGAATATACTTTCTTTGGATGCTGAATCCCCCTGCTATTCATAGTACACCTTCTCATAAACCAATGACGCAGTGAGAGGCTTATGCTTGATATTTTGCAGTGGTGTTAAAGGTTCCTCCCAGAGCCACTGAGAAGCGCCATACAGGACAACTGGCTTTACAGGTGACTCACTCACGCACTTAATCCTGTGTGCCCACGGGGCGTTGATTGCTTTAACTGCAACTACTACTGAGCACCACCGGAGACCATACCATTACACTGTTTAAGCCACGACCCACAGCCACAGTCTCCACATCTGTCTTGCTGAAACAAATCATGGCTCACAACCACTGATTATTTGCAACCTCTGTATTTCCTCCTTTGACTCACCGCGGATTTGGAAGGGAAGACTGTTAAAGGGGACGAGGGGATAGAAACGGAGGAAAGGGAAAACTGAGAAATGTTCTCTGCTCCCACAATTCAAATGTCGTAAAAACCTGCAAGGGATACGACCTCTGGCAGCATGTTCAATTGAAGTGACGTTCCTTTTCAACAGGTCTCCCATCTCGCAATTCTAGAACTCCCACTACGTTATGGAAAAATACTTGGGACAGCCTACCAATATGACATCCCGCAGAACAGCAACCAAACCAAAAGAGAAGAAGCAAACACTGGAAGTCACTCAGCCTGAAAGTGACTCAGAAACGGGCCCCCAAAATGACTCCGCTACTACACAAGCTGAAGATATGGTCCAAATTCTGGGCCCTTTGCTTGACCAGAAACTGGCCAGCATTAAAGAATCGGTCTCTGAAATCTTGCAACAGATGACCAATCAATCTCAAAGGCTGACTCAAGCTGAGGATAGGATATCTACTCTGGAAGACGACCTAACTACGGCACAATCTACCATTGATCTGCAACAAAAGGAAATTTCTATTTTGTCAGACAAGGTAGAGGACTTGGAAAATCGTAGTAGAAGGAACAATCTTAGGCTAGTGGGAGTTCCTGAGTCAGTCAAAACTAAAGACCTGGAAAAACTCATTCATGAATGGCTACCTGCGGCCCTTAATATTGATGACCAATATCTTCCTTATCTGGTGGAACGGTTCCACAGAATTGGCCCACCGCCTGCTAAAGACGCACAAAGGCCGAGACAAGTCATTTTCAAACTTCTCAATTTCACTGATAAAACCAGGTTATTGGAAGCTTATAGGACGAAAAGGAACCTCACCTATGATGGGCACGCCATCTTACTTTTTCAAGATTACTCTGCTTCAGTGACGGCGAAACGCAGAGAATTCGCACCGGTGTGCAAAAGGCTCTACAACTCCGGATACAAATTCTCCTTACTGTTTCCTGCGAAACTGAAAATAATTGAGAAAGACACCAACAAGTTGCACTTCTTTGAAGACCACAAGCAGGCATCCCAATATCTCGACTCTAGACTACAAACATGAGAAGTCTGTCGGACTTCCCTCCTTAACAGTTGGAATTGACCTACTCCGAAGATGTTGTCTTGCCATGGGGACTTTCACAGGACTTTGCTGCTTGTCTGCTTCACGTGATGATCAGCCCTTCTCCCTTTTTCGTGCAGCTGCCTCATCTCATAGACACTGTGTTTTTCTTTTTCTCTTGCACCACCTCATGGGACTTTGATCGAAGGAGATGGTTCGACGATCTGCAGTTGACTGGCTACTGCACATGACCTCGGCTCAGGAACTGTTAACTTGACTGCTGATGTCCTTGGATTGTGAGCTACACTGCTTTACTCTCCCACGGTTTGATTGGATATTGTGACTCTGATAACCTTTCCCCACAACTTGCTCTTTGCTATCCATTGATGTTCTCACAACTTTTTCCATACCTAGCAGAGGATGCAGATTTTCATTGTTTTCATGCATGTCTCCTTGTTCTCTTCTCTCTTATTATGTGTTTTGCTTATTGCAACGATGCTAAACTTCTTAATTATACTCCTCCGTCACTACTGACGACTTTAATCTGCTTTCATGTACCAGTAAGGTTGTATTTGTAACTTCACGTTTATTACGACCAATTCAGAAAATTCTTTTTTTCCATTGTACATAGTTATTTTGTTTTTACTTTGTCAAGCGATTAGTACAGATTTACACTTGTGCCCCTCCCGAGATTGCCACTACAGTTACCCCGGGATGGCGTCTGCTCGCTGGGACAGAATGCCTACCCCCAAATTACATTGGATCACCCAACTAGCCCCTAAAAGGGGCATTGGTTTATACTGCTAAAATGGGTGAACCTACGCCTTACTCGCCTCAGAATAGTCCTCCCAGGCACCTTAAGTTACTCTCGTGGAATGTAGATGGCTTAAACTCCCCGCTCAAACGACGGAAGGTCTTAGACTTCCTAAAACGGGAAAAAGCCCATATTACCCTTTTACAAGAGACACATTGGAAAAACACTGACAAAACAATATTGAGGGACTCTTGGATACAGGAGCAAGTAGCAGCATCATATACTACTAAATCTAGGGGTGTAGTAATTTTATTGAGTAAATCATTGAATGGCTCCGTGACTAAAACATATAAAGATAAAAATGGCCGCTATCTGATTGTCGATATTGAAACACCTGAAACGACTTACACTATAGTTAATGTCTATGCTCCAAATGATGAAAACAATTTTTTCTTTTCAGAATTGATGCAAAGAGTTGACTCCTGGGGACCCACTAACCTGATAATGGGTGGAGATATGAATACAGTATGGGACCGTTTCATGGACAGGTCAGATGCCACCTCCAGGTACCCGCTTAGACGGATCACACCTCTACACACGATGTGTGAGTTTTTGCAACTGCATGATACGTATAGATTTACTTAATAAATATGCAAGGGTTTGGTGCGCTAAGTCGATGTTCTTTTCCCAATATCTAGATAAGAAAAAAGGTATATAGTGCAATACAGCTAATGTATCCTTGTTGAAAGCGCTAATTGGAGCTACTCACAATTTACAATCGGTTAATGGGCTTCGAATTGGCTCGTTCAGGCTGGGATCGGTCCTAGGCGTACACCTGCGATATACAGCTATGATAGTGTAATATTGTCAGAATTTTGCGAAAGTATTTGGAAGCTGATTGTACTCACCGAGTGTCAGATGGGTATGAGCGTTTCGAAAGTGTATGCTTGCAGCGCAGGAGGCCGTCTTACAATGGATGTCTGGCATGCGGTGAGTTAATCTCCAATTTCCGCGATGTTCCTTAGCGTTGCAAAGTTCTGTATGTTGTTAGCCGCAGCTCTTTGGAATAGTCGATGAGTCCAGACCGATGGCTCCAACTTGAAGCTTAGCGCAGTAGCTGTCGGCACGGTGATTATGCGTTCCTGGGTGCCGTTCACATGCACCTTTGTAACAGAGATTCCTCCAGCGTGTTGGTATGGGTTTACACGCGGTGTATTGCAGCGATTCTAAATAGATATTCAAAGATTTCTAAGCACTCCAGGGGAATAGAAATCGACTTGGCTGGCAAATATATTAAAATTATTTATTTATTTCAACAATAAAAGCCCAACGCGTTTCGTATATCATATACTTCATCAGGGGTAGACGCCATGTTTTTTCTTGGTGTATAAATAGCTTCCTTGTTCGCTCATTTGCCTAATTGCATGATTATTTCGATACAGCTGTAATGGTATTAATAAATTACATATCAAATTAGATTGGATTTATACAATATAAAAATAGTAAAAATGTAAAAAGTTATGAACATCAGATAATAGAGCAATCATTTAAAAAACATTTCAGATCGATGTCTATATTTAGACCTTGTGGTGCCAGTGTTTTTAATCTGTGTATCCACTGTGTTTCTTCTCTTGAAATTGCATTAACAATATCGCCCCCACGCCAATGTGTTTTTTTTAAAGTGATTCCAATGAATTTTAATAGCGAGGGGTCAGAGTTATGATGAACTTTAAAATGTGCGGATACACTATGTGTCATTAGTCCTTTTTTGATATTGTTCATATGTTCATATGTAGCGCTTTCAACAAGGATACATTAGCTGTATTGCACTATATACCTTTTTTCTTATCTAGATATTGGGAAAAGAACATCGACTTAGCGCACCAAACCCTTGCATATTTATTCAGTATAAATTCGCGGACCAGGTGGACCCACATAAACCCTTTGGTGCAGAAAGCAAGAATCTATAGAAAACTTGGACTGAGCGCAGCACTTATAATCACTGTATAGATTTACTTACCCAGACACCAAGGATTACACTTTTTACTCTGGCGCACATAGAACGCATTCCAGACTTGATTACTTCCTTTTAGCTGATTCCCAACTCTCTAACATCTTGGCCTCCTCAATTGGCAACATAACTATAACTGATCATGCCCCAGTCACTCTAACCCTGCACCAAATTGTTTGCAAAGCAACTTCATTTAACTGGCGATTTCCTTCCTATCTGACTGATAACAAAGATTTCCAAACTTACCTTAAACAACACTGGGCAAATTACCTTGACGATAATTTACAGCACTGGGACGATCAAAACCTACTATGGGCGGCCTCCAAACCTGTTCTAAGGGGCCATATCACGGCGTACTTAATAAAACAGAAAAAAAGCTTCAGAGACAGATACGCGCTTTTACAAAAGGAACTCACGACACATTACAAAACTTTCAAACGTACGAACTCCGAAGTGGACAGGAAAAAATACACGGACACAAAGGCTTTATTTAACGCTTTATTGCATGACAGTGCACACTACAAAATCTCCCATACAAAAAACAGGTGTTATAGATGGGGAAATAAACCGGGTAGGCTCTTGGCTCGATTAACTAAACTCAACACCACTTCCCACTTTATTAAGAAAATGAAGACAAAGGAGGGTTGGGCTCGAGACGCTGAATCCATTATGGCGGAACTCGAATCTTACTTTAAACAATTTTACGAAGAGAACCAGGATTATCCGGAGGAGGGTCTTTCCTTCCTACGAGACGCCCAACTCTCTAAGCTCTCAGTGCACGATAGGGAAATTCTAGACGCACCTGTCACAGACCAAGAAATCATGTCAACGATAAAACACCTGAAAAATGGAAAATCCCCAGGCCCTGATGGTCTTAGTGCAGAATACTATAAAATCCTCCTCCCAGAACTCACCCCACTGCTTACCACGCTTTTTAACAATATTCTACAAGGCTATCCCCTATGGAATGAGGCGAATGAAGCACGGATCATATTAATCCCTAAAGAGGGCAAGGATCCTACCCTCCCATCCTCCTATAGACCCATCTCTCTATTGAACCAGGACTTAAAAATCCTGACTAAAATCATGGCAGATAGGTTGCAACTCATCCTCCCACACATACTTACCCACCATCAAGTAGGATTCCTTAAAGGGCGATATCCAGTCCAGGCTCTGCGGACAGCAATAGCTGCTATATATCAGTGTAACCTAGAAAAAAGGAAACATGGCATATTAATTAATTTAGACGCTGATAAAGCTTTTGATAGAATTACGCATACCCACATCAAAAGACTGCTTACATTCCAACACTTTGGTATCCATATGCTCAATTTATTTAGGACCTTATATTCCCAGTCCTATACTCATATCACGGTGAATGGACTGAACTCGCCCAGATTCCCAATACGGAGAGGTACCCGACAGGGCTGTCCTCTCTCGCCATTACTCTTCAACTTAGCTTTGGACCCTTTACTGAGACATTTACTTAATGACACCACCTTCCGTGGTATTGAAGTAGCCTCACAACAGATTAAACTGATAGCATATGCAGACGATATTCTCCTATTCTTGAATAGGCCAAATACGGAGCTACCTGTAATCCTGCAAAAGATTGACGCATTTGGCACTATAGCCGGATTTAAAATCAATCTGGGGAAGTCCGAAGCCTTACGCCTACAACATACCATCCCGTCAGATTGGACCAGTCCATTCCCATTTGAGAAAGCTAAAACTCACATAAAATTCTTAGGAATCTATCTGCTGCAGCATCACAAAGACATATAGAAATCGAACATCAGACGTATTATTGACCAAATTGATCAGGATACTCAGAAATGGATGAACGCGAACCTAACATTCTCAGGAAGAATCCATTTGATAAAAATGACATTATTCCCTAAACTACTCTATAAATTACAGATGCTACCTTACCGCATCTCTACTACTGATAATAAACGACTTCAACACATTCTAAGGACTTTTATATGGCATAAGAAACGTCCGCGAATAAAATTTACCACGCTTCAGCACCAAAAACAAGACGGTGGCCTCAATCTCCCAAACGTACTGGAGTATAACGATGCTGCCCTTCTTAGATATGTGGGAGATTGGCTCCATCACAGGAATGTTTATACCACACTATCTCTGGATGCTGCCCAGTCAGAAGGGCTGTCACTTAACTCACTATTACATACGCCATTACAGGAAATCCCCAAGAGCATGCAGGAAAATCCCCTATTTATCCACACGTATAAAACCTGGCACTCCATTCGTAAGAAAGCGGCCTTATCTCCTTTTAATTCGATAAACCTCACCTGGCTCAATAACAAAGCCTTTTCTCCGGGCTTGAACAGCCTGATTTTCAATGATTGGCATACAAAAGGCTTACAAACCATTAAAGACGTGATTACCCCTACTGCCATAATCCAACCCATTTCGACCTTGCTCCAAAACTATCCATTTTTACAGCTCCATCAGTTTTCACTGATCCAACTCTTACATTTCGTTGCACTACAACTGACCAACCTCACGGACACAGATAAAAACAACCCAATTGATTCCCTATGGCCGACACATGCTACTATTAAATCCACCGCGCACATCTACAAACAGATTAGGACTACTCTCGATCCTGATACCTCTACTATGGCCTTTACAAAATGGAAATCCATCATCCCGCAATCTGAAAATGTGGATATTCTCCGATACCACACACGAATGATGAAACTTTTGCCTGCTTGTACCTACCAGGAAATGTCCCTGCAATTATTACACCACACTTACCTGACGCCTTTGAGAAGATTTCACATAGGTACAACACACTCAGATAGCTGTCTAAAATGTGAAACTCCCCGAGCTGACATGATACATTGTCTATGGTCCTGCCCACTTATACAGCAGTTCTGGAAGGAGGTCGCCAGCTATTGGGAACACCTGTCTGGAAAATCTATTACCATTACCGCCACCTGGGCTATATTTAGCAAACTGCGCTCTGCCCCACATGTCTCCAAGCCGGAGAAAGCCCTGGCGGAAAGACTGGCGGCGGCGGCCAGGAAGGCCATTTTACATACCTGGCTGTCCCGTCTTCCTCCGCCACTCTCTTTGGTGCAACAGAAATTCCAATACCTTTTCCACTTAGACTGGATAGAAACCCTAACAAACAAAGAAAATAACACTGAACGGTTTTTTGACACCTGGATGTCTTACATAAACACCTTCACACCACTTACACAATCACTCACTCTCCAAATTTTTCAAACCACCACGTGGTACGAAAGGGAGCTGCTCTTGGGAACCGATCTTGTCTGTGAGGCGGATCACCTGTTGCGGTCCGTGGGTGCTCCACAACAATCACTTGTGACGGGAACCCCCAGGAGTCATCATCTTAACCAGCTGTTTACTTCCGCTCTTTCACGGTCATAGTCTCTAACGCTCTACCCATTGTCTACAGACAATTAAATTGTGAGTAACTTTCTATATCTACAATTAGGGGTATGCCTACCTGATTTTTCTTTTTCTGTGATCGCTTGACACTATTCTAATGTCTTATATTTGAATCTGTACTTGACATAATTTGTTTACCTTATCTTTATTTCCTTTTTCTTTCCTTTTTGTTTATTGTAAGATTTCTTTGTGCATATTGAAAACAAATAAAAACATTTGTGAAAAAAAAAAAAACAGTCCTTAGCCAACCCAGGCCACCAAAATAGTCTCTTAGCCAGGATAATAGTTTTCTTGATACCTGGATGACCTGCCAATTTTGAATCATGAACATTCTTGAGGACCTCAAAGCGCATAGGTTCAGGAACAAAAATATTACCTTGATGAAGAAGAAGGCCCTCCTTGGAAACTAACGATGGTTCAGAGAGATTTAAGGAAGCGTCTTTAATTCCATCAACCAGGGTGGACTGTAGCAGGAGAAAATTATTAGAGTTTAAAATTGTTTCAGGAACCAAGGACGGCTCGTCTTCCGAAGAAAACATACGGGACAAAGCATCTGCTTTAACATTCTTAGACCCAGGTCGATATGTAAGATGAAAATTGAATCTCATGAAGAATAAAGCCCACCTTGCTTGTCTGGGTCTCAACCTCTTGGCCGAACGTAAGTACTCCAGATTCCTATGATCTGTAAAGATGAGGATTGGATGTTTAGATCCTTCAAGGAGATACCTCCACTCTTCAAGTGCTAACTTAATGGCAAGTAATTCACGATCCGCAACATCATAGTTACATTCGCTCTTGGCCAGTTTACGAGAGAAAAAAGCGACAGGATGCAGATCCTCCTGAAACCCAGCTCTTTGCGATAACACAGCACCCACCGCAAGCTCTGAAGCATCAACTTCCAGGATGAAGGGAAGGGAAACGTCAGGATGATGAAGAATTGGGCCTGAAGTGAAGAGTGCCTTCAATTTCTCAAAGGCCGCCTGGGCTTGTGGTGACCAACAAAACTTTTGATTGTTACGAGTCAACTCAGTAATTGGAAGAATAACCTGGGAAATTTTTTTTATAAATTTCCTATAAAAATTTGCAAAACCAATAAAACGTTGGACAGCTTTCTTGGAAGAAGGAATTGGCCAGTCAAGAATTGCGGAGATCTTCCTGGAGTCCATCTGAATTCCCTGCGGAGAAAGGAGAAAACCCAAAAAGTCCACAGATGTTTGTTCAAAGACACATTTCTCAATTTTAGCATAAAGCTGATGAATACGTAGACGAGCCAGCACCTTTTTTAAATGTGATCTGTGTTCCTCCAAAGAATTAGAAAAAACAAGGATATCATCCAAATATATGATAACGAATATGTCGAGGAAGTCTCTGAAAACATCATTGACAAAATGTTGAAACGTTGCAGGAGCATTGCAAAGACCAAAGGGCATGACCAGGTATTCAAAATGCCCATAACGAGTACGAAAAGCCGTTTTCCACTCATCACCTTCTCTTATTCTGACGAGATTGTATGCGCCACGGAGATCCAGTTTAGAAAAGATCTTAGCCTCCGCTAAACGTTGAAAAAGTTCAGGAATAAGAGGAAGTGGATAACGATTCTTAACAGTGATCTTGTTCAGATCCCGGTAATCAATACACGGCCTTAAAGAATGATCTTTTTTTTCAACAAAGAAGATCCCAGCTCCTGCTGGAGAAGAAGATTGTCGAATGAAGCCTTTGGCCAGATTCTCATCTAAATAAGAACGAAGTTCCGATAGTTCAGACTCGGACAACGGATAAACTCGTCCAAAAGGAATCTGAGCCCCTGGAAGAAGATTAATAGGGCAATCATAAATACGATGAGGAGGCAACTTGTCTGCCCCTTTCTTATTGAAAACGTCCGTAAATTCCCAGTAAGCTTGAGGAAGAAGATTAAGAATTTCGGAAGCAGGAGATAAAGAACAGACTCTATTGAAAGAGAAAATGCATTGAGAGGAACAAAAATTTGAAAGAAAGTTCACTTCACCGGTAGTCCAGTTGATGGACGGGTTGTGTTTCTGCAACCAGGGTAGACCCAGAATGACGGGAAATAGAGGCGAAGAAACCACATCAAAGTTCATGACTTCAGTATGCCCTTTATTTAACACAACAAAAAGTGAGACGGTCTCTTGCACCACAGGGCCCGAGGTAATCAGGGAACCATCTGCCACACGGAGGGCTATGGGGTTCTTTTTGGACTGGAGTGGGATCTGGAACTGTAGCGCCACTTTATTGTGCAGGAAACACCCGCTGGCCCCAGAATCAAGGATTGCTTGAAGCTCTATCCGCTTGTCTCCCCACTGCAATGATAAAGAGACAGTCAGGAGAGGCACGGGGACATGGCAACTGGAAAAGTCTCTTTCGAAAATCCTCTTACCCGTTGGACGAATCGGACAACCCCGAAGCAAGTGACCTGCCTGTCCACAATAAAGGCAGAGGTTGAGTCTGCGACGTCTGATCCGTTCCTCTGGAGTTAACACAGATCTAATGGCTCCAATCTGCATCGGCTCTGGGGCTGCACTGAAGACGGGTGGTGGAACAGCTGGAGGAAAAGTGGAAGGCATTCGGATAGGAGGTGGAGCGGTTGGTAACATCCAAGACTGAGGTGAAAGACCCGCTCTTTCTGCCTCTTCTTCCTCTCTGCGCTCCCTGAGCCTCCGATCGAGTTGGATGGCCAGACAGATGAAGTCCTCCAGACTGTCGGGAATGCCAGTACGGGCCAATTAATTTTTTAGTTCAGAAGAAAGGCCGAAGCGATACTGGTTCTTAAGCGCAGCCGGATTCCACTCCGTGTCATCTGCCCATTGCCGGAATTCCAGGGTGTAGTCTTCCGCTGGACGGTTACCTTGCTTCAAGGCACGCAGGGCGGCTTCAGCAGTAGTGGCTCTGTGCAGGTCGTCAAAAAGAACTGCCATGGCATCAAAGAAGGAGTCAACTGTGGACAATGCAGGACTATGGCGATCCATAAGACGAAAGGCCCACGTCTGTGGTTCTCCCATCAGAAAAGAGATGATCACCCCGACCTGGGTCTGCTCAGAGGGATAGGTGTGAGGCTTGAGAGTAAACAGTAGCTTACAATTGCTCCTAAAATTCCGGAACAACTTCCGATCACCCGCAAACTTCTCCGGAAAGGCCACCTTAGGTTCCGAAATCTCAGAAGTGATCACCTGGACTTCCGCTGGAACCGGAGGAGTTGCAGCTGCCGTGGAAGGGAGAACAACCGGTGGTTGGGTCCTAATGTGCTCCTGTAGCTGAGCATAGCCACTTTGCAGCTCCCGGACGGCTTGCGTAAGAGAAGATAGTTGTTGCGTCAGGACTGCAAACGGGGACGCCCCTTCAGCTGGATCCATCTTTGGCCTGGTTATACTGTCAGGACTTACCAGTATAATCCAGATGTAGAAGAGGCTGGAGCAGAAGTAAATGAACCCACAAGCGCCTCACACAACCGCTACCCACCTGGAGTGGAACAGGGAGAAGGGTTGTGGAGAGCAGCCAGTGAGACGATCAGCGAAGTACAAGGGATGAGGCAAAAGTCGTAGTCAGGAGATCCGAGGTCAAAAGGCAGGCAGAAATATTCGTAGTCGATAAACAGGCAAGAAGGTCGAGACAGGCGGCAGTAATCAAAGTCCGGGTTCAGTCAAGGGTCAATAATCGGGAATCCAAAGTTCAGAGTCGCTAGGGTTTCAGTTGAAATAACCTAATAACCAGGCAATGCATGTTAATCTGGTTTGGGTTTAAATACAGGAGTTTTGGCGCCAAACTGGCGTCATTGCGCTGACGTCGCGGAGCTGACGCCAGCACGTCTGTCACAGGCGTTTCCGCCTACGTCCTTGCGCCCGCGACCGTCGCCGGCGCCTCCGCGACCGTCGCCGGCGTCCCGCGTCAGACGCCGACGCGCATTAGCGCGTCCGCGCCTGCGCCAGACAGGACGCAAGCATGCGTTCTCACAGTATGGTTCATGAGTAGTGTTGCTTGCAGAACTTGAGATACATTTATCTACAGTATGTGACATTTTGATATACTATTATTAGGTATAGTATAGGGCTTTAATGCAGTAAAACTGTTTTAGATTGGCAGAATTATCTGCAACTTGTGATTGGATAGTTAACGTGTGGTGTTTATCTTTAAATACTGTTCACTTTGTGAGTGCGTCTCAGCCTATGATTGAGTTTACTGTCTCTTCAAGGCACGAAATGCGTAAGGCTTTCTGTGATGCATTTTCCTTTATTTATTTTAAATATTTTTAGCTGCACCACATTGGCTACTTTGGATCCAGTTTGTGCCTGCCTACTACATGAGAAGTTAAAAGTTTCTGAAACCACCCCCAAGCTGAAGGTCTGGGGCAATGAGCACCTATTTATTGGTGAGTTCATTCCCTCTGCAAACAAAGGAGCTACTACTTCATGACAGCTCCTCAGATTTGCCTTTTAACATTTCCAAATGTACAGTATATGAATCTTAATGAATCTTAATCACCTGAAAAAGTAATATAATCTTGTTGACATGTAAAGACATTTGTGCACTTTAGGGTACAGCTGTCTGAGCAATTCAACAATACAAAAGTGCATTTAAAATATGAAGCCTTAAAATCACTTTGCCTGCATTTTGTTGGTTCACTAACAGGATATTTTGTTTAATTCACTATAATTAAATGACTCATATATGTTGTTTTCAATGACCATTCTCAAAGTGTGCAGACTATTTGTAGCCTTTGGGGTTGTTGTCAATATTTGCTTGAAAGAGTTCAAATGGATTAACAATGATCAATGGTAAATGTTGCCTGAAGAAAACCACAAGGTAGTCATTGTTTTTATTGATGTGTTAACATCTGATTTTGAAATAAAGAAAGACTTTAATAACTAGGAAAGAAGTTTTCAGAATTATTTGTCATAGAAAGGCCCAAATAAAATCATACTCTTTCAATTTATGTGTTTTACTCTTGAAACCAAGCTTCAAGGCCCATATTATGCTAAGTACAGTAAGCATTATGTTTACCTTACTTGAGCAGGTGTTGCTCTGTATAATTTTTCATATTATTTGACCAGTTGACTCCAGTCTCACACTATTGTTTGTTTATAGGTACATCACCCTACTGGGCACTCTGGGAACCTTGCAGACTAAAATCTGTTACTGAACAAGAAGCAGTAAATTCCATTGGTTATTTTTGGATATATTTTGGACTTGCGTTTCAAGTAGAAATTAGTCCATTGCTTTGTCTATTTTATTTTAATTATAGGTATAACGTCACAACATTTTGCTTAATGTATTATAAGAAAAATGTTTACATAACAATGTATATTGTTGTCTCTTCAGTTTCATACCAAGAATTACTACCTGGGATTCAACATTTTCAAACCCATAGGATTGTCTCTTCAGTTTCATACTAAGAATTACCAGCTGGGATTTTGCATTTTCAAACCCATAGATACATAGGCTTAACCGTCTATGACTGTAAATTCTCTAATTGTTAGGCCATGGTATACTGTATGTTTCTAAGTTACTTAAGTGGAACAGATTTTATTTATTGGCCCACAGAGTTAGTGACCACTTCATGTTACACTAGATTCACTAGAGTGAATGGGAATGAGTGGGTCTTTGACTTTGGTCTCCATCATCTGACCCAGGTTGATGTTTGCTGAGAAGCCTGGTATCAACAAGCCCCATTAAAGAACAGCTGTGCGCTCCACCCAAGATTTGATAGCTGGAGGTATAGGTATACAGGGCTTAAAATGAAGGGACCACATGCTGGTTTCCATTGCATTTTATTCTCTCGAACTTAATGTAATGTAATGTGATGTAATGTAAAGCCAGAATGTATTGATGTGCTCAGAATCTTTGAAAAAGTATAGAAAGGCAGCAATAAAAATTCAGAAGATTAAACTCTCAATCCTTTTTTGCTTTAAAGAATAACATACATGAAAATAGTTTCATAAAAGTATTTTGACAATACCTTAATATTCTAGTAATACACAGTATACAATTTAAGAATCTTTAGATGGATAAAATGGATAATGAAAGAAAACCATGAACTCACACAGACATTTATAACTGGTACAGTTGTAGTCAATTATCAGCTATAATGTTACAGGTAATCAAATCAGTATATAGTATATTAATGTAAACAATTTTAACTAATTATGAACTTTACATGTTCATTGCAAGCAATAAGCAAAGTTTTAATTTTTATGTGAATGAATCTATTTTTGCAATAAATACAAGAAACAAAACCTAATTTTGTTGTTGCTTGGACAAAAGGGCAGATTTAATATGGATACCCTCTCTAATTCAATAATGTCCTGTTTGAGCACTGGAGACCAAAACTGTACGGCATATTCTAGATGGGGCGTTAACAGTGCTCTGTACAGTTGAAAAATAAACTTCGCCTCCTGTGAATCTATGCCCCTTTTAATACAGCTCCAGACCTTATTTGCCCTTGATGCTGCTGACTGGCATTGCTTGCTACACCCACGTTTATTATCTACAAGGACTCGAAGGTCCTTTTCCATTATGAATTTGCCTAGTGAAGTTACCATTACCATTAAGGGCATAAGTGGCTTTTTTTTACATCCCAGGTGCATGACTTTACATTTATCAACATTAAGGGGCACATTTACCTAGGGTCGAATATCGAGGGTTAATTAACCCTCGATATTCGACCGTTGAAGTAAAATACTTTGACTTCTAATATCGAAGTCGAAGGATTTACTGCTATTCCTACAATAGAACGATCGAAGGAATAATCGTTCGATCGAACGATTAAATCCTTCGAACCGAACGATTCGAAGGATTTTAATCCATCGATCGAAGGATATTCCTTCGATCAGAAAATTGTTCGGAAGCCTATGGGGACCTTCCCCATAGGCTAACATTGGCCTCGGTAGGTTTTAGGTGGCGAACTAGGGGGTCAAAGAATTTTTTAAAGAGACAGTACTTCGACTATCGAATGGTCGAATAGTCGAACGATTTTTAGTTCGAATCGTTCAATTCGAAGTCGAAGGTCGTAGTCGAAGTAGCCCATTCGATGGTCGAAGTAGCCATATTCGACCATTTGGAATTCAAACTATTTTTCCTCTTTTCCTTCACTCAAACTAAGTAAATGGGCCCCTAAATCTGCCACTTAGCTGCCCAGATTGCCAGTTTGTCAAGATCCTGTTGCAAGGATGCCACATCCTGGATGGAACTAATTGGTCTACATAGTTTTGTGTCATGTGCAAACACTGATACATTACTTGCAATACCCTCCCCTAAGCCACAGGAGAGGTGACAATTGGCTGCCTGGTTATACTTGGTCTTGCAGTGCCTGGGGCTTACAACTAGAACGATGCCAGGATGCTTGCCTTGGCGGGCCTATGGCCAGTGTTGACACGAACAAGTAGCCAACTGGTAAAGAGACAGGCTTTTGATAGGCAGGGTCCCATAATAGTGGTGACAATTGGCTGCCTGGTTATACTAGCCTACCCAACCCCTAGTGGTTGTGTGGCCAGCATGTCAGGCAGCACAGAAAGGCATACAGTTGTTGATTATTGCCAAGCTTTCTCTCTGGGAAAATGTTTTTTTTTACTTCATGCTTTAAGTTTGTATAAAATTAACAGTTCCTGGAAAAATACTGTACACGTAGTACAATGTCGCTCGTGGTTTCACAGCACTCAGCATGCATATCAGTTGGGGGGTAGATGCAATTTCACCATGTTTGTGCAAGTATATACCTAAAATTAGCAGCCCCTATGATTATATCATACAGGCCTGCTTATTGTAAATTCGCCCTTGTCACAATTCTAGCCTTCATTTCAATAGAGCTTAGTTTGAATTTTCACAACGGGAAGATATTTCCCATTGTCATAACATTTGATGGTCATCTGGGTGGGGGTCGATTGAGGAATAAGGGTACAAGCAAGCCAGGAACTAATAGCCCCCATCCCAGTCATGACAAGGTAATCACAGGTAATTTTTATCTGTCACTACAGTGACCATGATATCAAGTTGTTGGTTGACATTTCCCTGTGAGCTGGGCCCTTATGAGCTAGGGTTGTGTGGTTGGAAGGTGGTCTCTACACAGTGAATCAGCTAATACAAGTGGTCAGTTGCCCTTACCCTCTGAGCTGGGTCTCCACATTGTGGAAGGGCTGATACGGAAGCAGCATAGTTGTGTGGCCAGTTGGCCTGATCCTCTGAGCTAGGTCTCCACAGTGTGGATGGGTGCTACAGAAGAAGAGTGTTTGGTTGGCCTTTCCCTCAGAGCTGGGTTCTCTGAGTTGGGTCTCCACAGTGTGGAATGGCTGCTACGGAACCAGTAGAGTATATTGACCAGTTTGTCTTACCCTAGGAGCTGGGCTGTCTGAGCTGGGTCTCCTGGGTCTATGGCTTCTACGGAAGCAGCAGAGTAGAGTGGCCAGTTGCCCTAACCTTCTGAGCTGGGCTGTATGAGCTGGGTCTCCACAGCGTACAGAAGCAGCATAGTAGAGTGACCGGTTGGCCTTATCCTCAGAGCTTGGTCTACACAGCATGGATGAGAAACTACAGAAGCAGCATGGAAAGTGGTTGGGTCTTACTGAGGGCCCCAAGAGCAGATGGGCAGGCTGACCTGCACTGCATTGTTATTAAAAGAAGGGTACCTTTGGTTTCTAGGATTGCCATCAAATTGCCTGCTATGTTGGCATCATAGTCAACCACATGGGTTGGTGATGGTAATTTGTAGCACAATAATGCCATGATTTATTAGTTCATGTCTCCTGGTCAATGGAATGTTCTAGTGGTTTTGTTTTTTGTGCTCATCCAGTTCTCTAGCAGTGAAATATTGGTGCTGATATGGCAGGCAACCTAATGGGAAGTATGCCTTGCTGTAACCTGTCCAATAATTATACATCAACAGGGGAGTAGCTGGCTATGCTGCCAGTTGCACATGGTCATAGGAATGGGATGTATTTAGTTATGTTTTGCATACATATGATATTTAAAAATACATATATATTCCATAAGGCTATTACCCAATTTTATTCCATCCTGTGGTACAGATGTATGATACAAAGGAAATGTTTTGCATATTTTATGAATATTAAATTTTTACTCTTTTTCTATGTTTTATTAACTAATAACCAATAGTTATAAAATTATGGTGGGGCTGAAACCAAATGAATGTTTTCAATTGAGCGTGCTGTGGCAGAAGGACCTTGCAGGAGTAATAAACAGAAAATTTTAGAATAGGGAGAAAAGAGTTGCTCTCCTGTTGCTGCACGGTGGGTTGATTCATACAAATGCTACTACTGCATGTGCTATGTGACAGCCTTCTTCGATTTCCTATCATCGAGACACTGCAGATTCAGGGCAGCCAGCTGGTAGCAGATTTGAATAGATTTCCTCTATGTAGGTAGAGGCAACCTAATACTTAATGGTGGATATAATGACATAGTGCTGATCTCAAGTCTACGCTTAATGGTGGATATAATGACATAGTGCTGATCTCAAGTCTACGCTAAGGAACGGCAGAGCATAGTAGCAATCTTTTATGGAATTCTGGCTTTCAGCTCCTGGTATTTCATTAAGGTATATAACAATGGGGTTCAGTGGGATGGTTGAAAGCAAAGGGTCAATTGAGGAGTCCGCTTGTCAAGCAATTAGTTTATACCTTTTCTATGCTTCTGTTTACACTGCTTAAAAAACAATTGAAGGGTTCCTTTTTAGGAGAAACAGTGGGGAGGTTAATTTAGAAACTGACCTGTATGGGTGTATAAATGGAGAATGGAGGAGAGGAGATAGCTCATATTATAAGGGGGTGGGGTGCATAAGTTAGGGCCTCAGACTATTGTACTGGCAAATGCAAACTGTGTACAAACTATATTGCTGAAACATAGCTGGGTAGTAAATTTATGGGAATTAATGAGAAGCCATAATAGGAGGATGTTTCATAGCTTGTAAGGCAACAATCACGTTAACTGTAGGAGTATGTTAGAGATCAACAAACAAGGTTGTTCTGTTATTTATCAGAGCAGGCTGGGCAGGTGCTGTACTCACAAGTACCAGTATGGGTACAAATAGATTTTATAATGGAATAAATGCGCCCTCCGTTTTTTACCCAATTTTAAGCTTTGCAAAGTACAACAGACACAAGCAAAACAATTACTAAGGATTGAACAAACATTAATTGACATAAGCTCAAAAGGCCCACAATCTATAGCAATGAATATGTAATAATATGTTAGTGCAGGAAAACATTTTGCATGGTACAGTTTTGATATTTATTTGTTTTCTAAGGGCAACATGAGAAAATTGCTACTTTACCACTGTAGACAGAAGATTATGTAGCAATGCTATAGGTCAGTTATGTAAAAGAAAACAACATCTGGGATTGTAATCCAATGGGATATATAGCACAAAGAAACCTTATTAATCAGAACAAAGTGCACCATTATTAAAATATCATTACATAAGGGCTTATCATTACATGTTGTTTGCTTATTTTGCAGGACAGACAGTATTATGTTGCTTCTTTCTTTAAATATAATAAAGCCACACACATTGTATGTAGTTGCTTCTCCAGTGTATCAAAAAATATGTCTATTTTACTTTTTAAATTATACAGTATACAGGGATGTTTTAAGCCCCTGTGCTGCCCTGAGGTGTCCAAATCTATGCCGCACCCCCTCCCTTTATAGGCTCAGACCCGCCTACAATCCCCACAATGCACCATTCAGACCTCCCCTTAATTTCATATTTATCCCCTAAGTCATGCCTTACTCCGCTCCACCTGTTCCAGGGTCCCTCCATTGGCCTCTATATGTATTTTGTGGTTGCAACCTCATTGCACCCCTGCCTAACGGTTTTAAAAATTAGTGGTGAGCACAACTTTCCCTTGTTTGTTATAGTTATACAGGAGCAGTGACCAGCTTCATGTTGTAGCTCTCACCCTTCCCAGCTATAGTCAGGTGATCCCACTGGTGTCTAATAAAAGGGCAGCCAAGTTTGGGAGTTTTTACTGAAAGCAGCTGGCCAGATATGGGGTGACAATGCCGCCCCCCCCCGCCGACTTACCTGTCGGGGGGAGGCAGGAACACTAATGTGGAGAGCGCAATTGCACTCTCTCGCATTAGTAAAGACGAATTTCAGGTTTAAAAACAGGAAATTCGGCTCTTAAAGGTACCAGGAGCGGCTTTTTGCCACCCCTGGAATCCTCTCCGGCGTTGCCGCCTGAGAAGAGCGTCTCAGCTCGCCTCATTGGCGGCGCGCCCCTAACATTAACATAGGCAAAGTTTGGACCATGTCTCAGTAAGCAATATAAAGCGGATAATCTGGTTGAAACATCTTCTTATATATACCATAGGTGTGAGGCTGGGGAAATTTTCTCAAAGGTAACTCTTGTCTTCATGAAAAAGGTCTATTTTATTTAACAGTCCTCTATATAAAAAAAATAAAATAAGCAAGACCCTTATTTAACACACTTCAGAGACTTGCAAAGCAGATTTTGTTGCAAAAAACAAAAACTGATATTCACAATATACAACAGATCTTCTTAGAACAGCACATCCAAATTGTTCTTTACAATGACTCAATGCTTGCACAACTCCCACAATGCACTGCAGCATTCCCTTCCAATTCCAGGATGTTTTGGTAGCCTGTCTCTTAGAGGTGTGAGTCACCACACCTAGCTGGATTACAGGTATGGTAATACTTTTAAATTTAAAGCTGCACTTGAAATTAAGATTTTCAAAGCCTTCACAGCAATATAGCTGACAAATACACATTATATTTCTAGTACAATGGTTTAATGGTTTAACATTTACCTTATGCATTTACGTCAATTTCCCAGCTGCCCCAAGTCATGTGACTTATGCTCTGATAAACTTCAATCACTCTTTACTGCTGTACTGCAAATTGGAGTGATATCACCCCCCTCCCTTTCCCCCCCCAGCAACCAAACAAAAGAACAATGGGAAGGTAACCAGATAGCAGCTCCCTAACACAACAGCTGCCTGGTAGATCTAAGAACAACACTCAATAGTAAAAACCCATGTCTCACTGAGACACATTCAGTTACATTGAGAAGGAAAAACAGCAGCCTGCCAGAAAGCATTTCTCTCCTAAAGTGCAGGCACAAGTCACATGACTAGGGGCAGCTCTAGCCCCATGTCAGATTTCAAAATTGAATATAAAATAATCTGTTTGCTCTTTTGAGAAATGGATTTCAGTGCAGAATTCTGCTGGAGTAGCACTATTAACTGATGCGTTTTGAAAAAAAACTTGTTTTCCGATGACAGGATCCCTTTAAGTACGTTAACCAGAGATAAAATCCAAGGTGGTGTATCGTTCCCAAACATCTTCCTGTACTATTTAGCAGCTCAGCTAAGCCACCTAGTGGTGTGGTTTGAGGAGTCGTTTCACCAGACTCTTTACCAATTGCATGGGATACTACTGGGAAGTTAATTTCCCCCATTCCAGTGGCTTCTCATTAAAAAGCCGTAGCCAATGACATACCCTAATCAGGTTTTGACCTTCATGCGCACAATTTGGGGGAAAGCTTCACAAATTGCAATGATTAACAAATTACTACCTCAGACACCACTATGGGACAACTATTGGTTTCTGGGTATTGCTAGGATGGGCAAGAATCCTGTATGGGCAAGATGTGGGATTCACACTATAGGGGAGGTTTGGCAAGAGGGCAAAATTGTCCCCTTTGGTACACTGCAAGAGAACGTTCACTTACTTCCGCACCAATGGTTGCGGTACACTCAAATAGAACAGAGCTTGAAACATCAGAACAGTCAGCAGCCAATTCAGTTGGCCCAATACAGTGTGGTAGAATGTTTTTCACAGGGCTCCACAAAAGGTATCATATCGAAACTCTATGCAGGTCTGCATACCACACATTTCAACAAACCCCTAATGTCCCTTAAAGAGAAGTGGGAGAGAGAGATTGGGGTGCTAGAAGATGAGGAGTGGGAAGAGCTGTTGGCCTCTCCTTCCACAGTCTCCATTAACTATAGAGATAGAATGATACAGCTATATCTGATTCATAGGGCGTACTACTATCAGGCTAAACTACATCGAAGCTTTCCCGAATCCTCTTCGGAATGTCCCAGATGCCCACACTCATAATGCTTCTCTCACCCACATGATATGGGAGTGCACAGCCCTAGCTTGATACTGGTCAGCGATTCTTGACACTCTAGATGTAATCATGGAGAACAAACTCCCAAGAACAGTGAGAACCTGCTTTTTTGGTATAGGCCTCAATGATACCTTTACATTCCTGCAGGGACTTTTTGTTAAAGAATGTCTATTTTTAGCAAGGAAGCTCATCACGAGGAAGTGGAAGGATACCCTGCCTCCTTCCCCTGCACATTGCAGACATGAGGTTAAAGTACTATGTAACCTAAAGACCTTGGTATATAAAAAAAGGGGAAGCACTAAGAAATTTAATACAATTTGAGATAAGTGGCTGGACTGGGTGCAGGAATAGGGAGTCTCTGATCTTTCTTGGTAATGGTGAACACTGATATGTACTTTATCTTGATTCACTTGTGATACATCTGAAGAGAGGTATTGTTTATATACCAGACTGTGCCTTTGACTTTATTGTATAACCAAATGTGATAATGTGATGATATGCTATGCAACTGTATGACTTGTATTATTGAGTTCAATAAACCACGCCTGAATTCAAAAAAAGTCAAAAAGACAGAAAAAAAAAAGTCAGAAAGATCAACAGAAGAGTAGGGGGCTAGGCTTAAAGGAATTTTTCAGTGTAAAAATAAAAACTGGGTAAATAGATAGGCTGTGCAAAATAAAAAATGTTTCTTATATAGTTAGTTAGGCAAAAATGTAATGTATAATGGCTGGAGTGATTTGACTTATAACATGTCAGTCAGATCACTACTTCCTGCTTTTCAGATCTCTTGGTTTACATTGACTGGTTACCTTGGCTACCAGGCAGGACTTTAGGGGGGGCACATGGGTCATTTCTGTTGCTTTTGAATCTGAGCTGAATGCTGAGGATCAATTACAAACTCACTAAACAGAAATGTACCATGTGGCCCCCCCCATCAAGTCGCTGACTAGCTCAGTTATAGAGCTGAAAAGCAGGAAGTTGGATTCTGGCTGTTTTATTAGACATCTGTTCACTCCAGCCTTTATACATTACATTTTTGGCTAACTAACTATATTAAAAACATTTTTTATTCTGTACAGCCTATCTATTTAGCCAGTTTTTATTTTCACACTGAACTGTTCCTTTAAGGAACTGTCAGAAACCATTAAAAATCATGAAAAGTCTGCATATTTTTTAAGTGATGTATATTGCAAAGTTGTTTCAAATTATGTTTACTTTTCAAAAAGCTTAAGTTATGTTTTTGTGGAGTTCCCCTTTAAAAACACTTTCATTTTTTGATCTTAGTGTTCCTTTAACTGGAAGATTTATTAAAGTTTGTGAGTTCAGTAGAGAGATTTGGATTGCTGTTTGTATATTCAATATTTATGAAACTGAACTCGATAAATTAGAGTATTCGTATATATGTCTTGCGAATAACTCCAAATTAGAAACTCACATGTTTCTTTTTGAAAGTCAACTGGTTATACTTGAACTGGCACTGTAAATGAAAAACATACTTACAGTATATATAGAATTGAGAAACTTTCCTAAAAATATGCACTTATTCCAACTCACAGCTATGGCTATTATAAACATTTCCTTACCACTGTCCCAATTGGCTGTTGACCAAAATGTGTTCCTTTATGCCTGCACAAGTTTTATCTTTAACTATGACTACTCTAATAATTTCCTTTATGCAGAGGAGTCTTTATAAGCCTACATAGCTTTATCTGCAAGAGGATTTGTGCCAGCTAAACAAAATTGTGTCCTAGACACCAGCATGTGAGTGGCACCAAACCTAACTGCAATTGTGATAGAAGGGCAGTGCCTTTTGGCTTTATAGCGTATAACAAAGCCTAGATATGTGATCTAGGGTAAAATTACCACATCCCTTTAAGTTGATGAATAACTGGTTAAAAAATAATTTTCAGCTTTAGTGAAAAATAATAAAATACTATATAGAATGTAGCACTCTTTCGTTGTTCTAGGGATAATAAATATGAAGAAACATTTGATTTTTTTTACTAGCTCAAATGTAATTTACAGTAATTCTCCCCACAGGATCCAAACCTAGCTAGAAATGGACTCAATTCCAGCATTAGAAAGTGTCCAGGGGATTTCATGATTTCTTTGAATGCCCCATGGAATGGTACATTCGTGAGAATCATTCAAATATATTGAAACTCATGTAGAAGTTGGCTTCTACCAATGATCAGTGGAATATTTTGGTCCGGTGCCACTCTAGGCAACTTATCTCTGTGTGCCCATATCAGTGAATTAGCAGCATGAAAATGATGCACTGCTCGTGCGTGGAAGTGACATAAATGTATAAAAATATATTTAGGAACACTTTTATATACCATATTGGCACTAAAAGGCTGTCCCCTTAAAGCTGCTGCCTTGGCGTAGAGCCCTGCCAATAATTTGAGAAGACTTCTATCACTGAACTAAATAGTCATTGCTTAGACTTTAATTAGAATTAGGGTAAGGGTTAGGCAGACTTAATACACTATATTTTTACACTCTTTTTCAGTTTCATTAGTTAACAGAAAAGACTTTGGAATATTGAGCATGGAATTTAGAATTTGGAATCAGGAACAGCAAGAATGTGGAATTTGGAGCATCAAGTCCTCTAAGCAAAACCCTACTGCTTCATAATGGAATTACTGAATAAGAAACTATACAATATAAATCACAGTTTACTATTTGATGTAGTTGAATCTAACTCTTCAAATGTAAATATATAAAACAGAGCTTTAAACACATAAAATATTTACATACACAATGACCAAAAGGCACATAATAAGCTAGTGTCTAGACAAATATCTTCGTATCAAACAGCATATATCAAGCTCAACCTCTGTGCTGCTAGGTGTCCTATCCCAAATCCACTAATCCCATACAGTCATAATAAGGCACTTGAACATTCACTGCAGGGCTACTGAAATATTTGCAATGTGTCAACAAATTAAAGTATTAAAGTAGCTTCAAGCTGAGAAGAATATGAACAGTCTCTTTAATAAATCCCTAATGAGCTCTTCCATATGCTCTTAATCAAACAGATTTCCTTATACAATATTTTTTAACGCTCAGGTGGGTGTATCATAAAATTGCAATCTTAGTTAAGATAAACAGTTAAAATTTATGAATGTCTTCCAAGTGCTGATCTTTATTTTGCCAATGCAGAGGTGTGCACAATTTTCTGTAATATACTGACTGAGCATGAAGTAATTTAAAAGTAGTAAAAAAAATTTTTTGGTTTTGCCATATTGTTTCTGACCTTTATACCAATTCAGCTACCAATTATTATTTTTGTATGGATAATTAAACCCTTTGGTAGCTTTTGACAATATAGTTTTTTTAATTACATATTTGCATAGTTAAAATGGGTTGAAAAAAGACAAAGTACATCAAGTCCAACCCCTCCATATGAAAAGCCTGCATCCATACACACCCCCATCCCTACTTTTATATAAATTATATATACCCATAACTATACTAACTTTAGAGTTTAGTATCACAATAGCCTTTGATATTGTGTCTGTCCAAGACATCATCCAAGCCATTCTTAAAGGCATTAATTAATTAATTGTTTTTATTTAGATTTTTCCCCCCAAAACAGAAGAATTCCAGATATCAAAATTGTTATTCATCATGACAGTGGTACAGGTGTATTTTCAACAAGGCTTTTTGGTTCATATAAGATTTTCAGTTCAAAATCTGCAACATTTACATTGGTTGTGTTGGTAATACAAAGTCGGGAGTTAGAAGGCTGATGAATGTGTATTAGAAGATAGATGGCGAGCACGCACTTTAGAGTGTGCCATGCTACCATATGGAAATGATGGGAATCCTGCAGTGGAAAATAGAGGAAAATAAACAAGAAAAACAAAGAAGCACTTACTATAACATAATATAAATCAGCATAAACCATTTGTGCTCATATTCACCAGATCTAGACTTGGTTTTCTTAATGGGTATCTGTTATCTGTAGTATGGTGGATCCTGGGAGGCAGATATTGCGATTTTCAACCTGGAGGTGTTATAGCAAGTAGCAGTGGCGTAACTACCGGGGGAGCAGGGGGTGCGATTGGGCCAGGCCCCCCAGCAGCTTGCATGCCACGAATTCCCTGTCTGGTGCCTTTTTGTATGGGAAAGTGGTCTGAGTTTAAGTTGTTTACTACAAGAAAAGCCACTGGAGAGGAGTATAAGTTTCTAAAGAGGTTTAGCAGCTGGTGACCAAAATGCTGAAATTTGAGTATTCTCACTAAATGGGGGTGGTGTATTCTGTTGAATGCTTTTTTTGCATCTAAGTTGACTAGGATCCCGTGTTTGCCTTTTACAATATTGTGTAGGTATATGGAGGCTAAAATTTGTCTTATGAAGCCTAGTTGACAGGGGGATAATATCCTAGGTAGGATTGATTGTAGTCTGTCTACCATAATTTTAGATAAGATTTTAAGATCTTGGTTTAGGAGAGAGATGGAGTGGTATGATTGCGGTTTGGTTGGGTAGAAGAATTATTCTAGCATCGTTAGCCTCTGGCCATAATGAGCAGCCCTGTAGTATTTTGTATAAACTATGGAATATCGGGATTAGTTCTGTTGTGAGGATCTTATAAAGTTCTGCACAGAGGCCATCAGGACCTGGAGATTTGCCAGGTTTCAATGTTTTGATGGGTTTTTGGATCTCTATTTTACTGATTGGCGCTTCAAGAATGTTTCTCTCCTCTACAGTTAGTTTGGGTATGTGTGCTTTCTGAAGGAATTTTTTTTTTTTTGTTATTGTCTGATTCCTCGGTATAGAAGGATTTAAAATATTTTGCCATTTCTTCGGTAATGTGTTTGTTATTTGTAACTCAACCTTCCTTTCCTTGAAGTTTGTGGATATAGGCTTGTGAGGTTTGTCTCCTTACTATATTTGACAGTAGTCTGCCTGACTTGTTTTCCCCATCTGAAATTATGAATTATGGTCTAGGCTCAGTTATGCCTTTTCAGTTACTAGGGTGTCAAAGTGGTTCATTGTTTCTTTGTAGTTTTCCTGGGTTTCTTTTGTGTTATGAGTCTTAAAAAGTGTGTAGGCTTGGCATAGTTTTTTTGAAGGTTTATATATTTGATATTGTATTGTTTTTTTATGGTGGGCCTGGTATGTGGAGATATGTCTTCTAAAGAATGGTTTTGCAGCAGCACACAAAAGGCTTGGGTCTTCCCAATGGATAAGATTATCATCCACGCAGTTGGCCCAAGTGGCTTTTATTTATTGTTTAAAGTCCTCGTTCTGAGAGAGGTATGAGGGAAATCACCAGTTAAATGATCGATATGGGTTCTTTAAATGCATGGTCTGAAATCATTGTCTTTTATTTCAGCATGTTGTATGTTAGATGGGAGAGATTGGGAGACAAAGATGTGGTCTATGCGTGAGAAAGATTATGTGTAAAGATTATGGGCCAGATTTATCAAAGGTCGAGGAGAATTTTCGAATGAAAAAAAATTTAATTTCGAGTTATTTTTTGTGTACTTCGACTAGGGAATAGTCCAAATTTGATTTGAATTGGATAAAAAACACAAAACTTTGAAAAAACTTGCCGAATTGCTGTTTTAGCCTATGGGGGACCTTATAGAACCTATTTGGAGTCAATTGGTGGACTTTGAAAAATCAAAGTTTCTTTTGGGAAAACTTTGAATTGAATTGATCGAATACACTATTAATTAGATTCAAACGATTAGAATTTGGCCTAATACGGACCTATTCAATCGAAAACGGACCTATTTGACCCAGAAAAACTTCGACAATTCCGTTTTTTTCAATTCGAAATTCGACCCTTGATAAATATGCCCCTATGTGTGCTGCCTCCCAGGAGTCCAGCCGTTATATAAGGTCTGTAAAAAAAAGATTGATTGGCCTCATTTAAAGCATATTTATTCACAATGATATATTTAACATTTGATAATTCAACAATACAAGATATCTGCCTTGTTTGTCTTTGTAACTTTTTTTAACTTGATAGCAAAATGATTTGTTGAACAAGGATGCTACACCCCTGGTTTTCTTGGTGTATGAGGCATCTAAACATTCTCTTACTCAGTTATCCCTCAGATTATTGTCATCCCCTATACACCAATGCATTTCCTGGAGTAGTACTATGTGGTTTCTCTTTTTTCAGTTTATCAAGGACCTTTTTTCTCTTTAAGGGTGAATTAAGACCTCTCATGTTCCATGGCAGGATTTTGATATCATGAATAATGGAGGTAATGTTTGTCATCTAAAACCTAACCTATTCCAGTTTTTTAGAGGATGAAAGAGAGATAAGTTACTTGAGGAGGTTTCAGGTTTCATCCCAGTGAGCAGATACAGGGTACATTGGTGTCTAGATGGTGGTCTGAGTTGAGAAAAGAAATTAAAATACAAACAAAAACAGTAGCAACATGTTGTAGCACTGAGAAAGAGCAAAAAGGCAGAACTTGCTGCAAATAGTGTATTATTCCCATGACATGTTTCGGGCTATGTGCCCTTCATAAAGGACACATATCCCAAAACATGTTGTGGGAATAAAACACTATTTGCAGCAAGTTCTGCCTTTGTGCTCTTTCTTAGCAACCTACACGTTTAAGCATATGCAGCTACAGCTGTGGCGGGGGTGTATACTGAGGAGGAGCATCTAAGCTGATCCACAATTGGTCACTGTTGGCTCTTAACATGTTGTAGCACATATCATATGGCATATACCACACTATTGTAGGTAAACAGGGAAAGGAGGTTCAAATGTTATAGGTGTTTTGTCCCTGCGTGGGTGAAATTGGAAAGGTCAACTTCGGAAGGGTAGACCATAGAGAGTTGGGGGAAAACAAATGTTCTGTTCAGCGTCTATTGGGTCTTCCCCTGAGTGGGGGTTAGAGTTCCGTGTTATGGGATCCGAGTTTTGACTTCAGCTGTGGATTGAGGTAAAGTACTGAAGAGGCTTTAGAGGCATTCTGAGTGTTAATGTTAGAGTTGGGAGTTCCGAAAAGATGGAAGTTTAGTTCTCCAAACAAAAGTTCAAGTTATTGTCAGGTATCCTTCGTTCGTTTTTCATGGGGAGGAGTCTGGGCTGCTACTGTATTTGCGCTATCTCCATTTGTGGGTAGTCGGAAATGTTTCATTGCTTTCAGAGGGTTTTTGTAAAATAATGTTTTCCCATTGACCAATGCTGAGTTTGGCTGGGTAGAGAAGAGAAATTTGTGTCCCGTATCATAGAGGTGTCGGCACATTGGGATTAAGCCCCTCTGTTTGGATGTGAACAAAGCAGAAAAGTCCTGAAAGAGATAAAGGCAAGGACCCCTGAATTTGAGTTCTTTGGTTCTCCTGTATGCCTCCAAAATTTTTTGTTTGTCAGCATGGTGAAGTAGTCCAAATTCCAGAAGCCCACCAGCACACCCTGGCCTCTCCAGCATAAATTGGCCCGGTGCACAGTCAGAAGGGATCGGCAACCCCAATTGTAGTAAGCGTAATAAAAGAAGAACTGGCACTCAGAGCTCGATGCATGCGGGCAAAGCCCTGCGTGTTTATTACAATGTAACGTTTCGGGGGTGGGCCGAAGGGGCCCGCCCCCGAAACGTTACATTGTAATAAACACGCAGGGCTTTGCCCGCATGCATCAAGCTCTGAGTGCCAGTTCTTCTTTTATTAAGCATGGTGAAGTAGCCTGAAGATGACTTGTCTTGGTTCAAGTGGTTTCTCATGTGGAGGAGGACCTAACCTGTGAAAGCATTCAATGTTGTAGTGATTTGGACTCATTTGTAGGGCCACCGGTAGTGATTTCAGTAGAAGGTCTTCAAATTGTTTGCCTTTTATAGTTTCAGACGGAGGTTGTTTCTCCTGCTCCTGTTCTCCAGGTTGTCCATTTTGTCGGTAAGGATTGTAATTTGCTGCTGCTGGAGCTCAATTTGGTTTTGTGCCTTTGTTAGATCATCTTCCAATACAGATATCCTGTCTTCTGCCTTCTGAATATGCTGTCATTGGTTAGAGGACTGTTGTAGAAGTTCGTCCAGAGTCTCTTTTATAACTGTCAGTTTTTAGTCTAGCAGGGGTGCCAGGACATGGACCAGTTCAGTTGTAGGTGCAATGTTTGTTGGACCATGAGTGCTGGCCGGAGATACAGGTTATACCATCTGGATTTGTTTAGCCGGGACGATGGTTAGATTTAATAGCTTTTCTCTGATATTGTTCAAGGTTACATAGTTGTGGTTTTACAGTTCCTGGTGATATCCAGTTACATGGTAGGAACAGGAACACTATGTGATCAGGTGTTGTCGCTTCTGAGGTGAGGTTTTGTTGAGATTTTGTGCTGATTTGTGGTACAATATGTGAAGATCTGCAAGACGTTCCAGGCTACAGGGTGTAGCCGTGAGTGGTATGTTGGAGGCGGTGTGCCTAGGGTACACATAGTTCTTGATGGGGAGGTCAGGTTATATTTGCTGGATTAACGGGGGGTTTGTTTGTGTTTTGCATTTTGCTTTTTTGTTCTCCCAGGCAGCAAGGTGTCCCCCAGTTTTGGTGGATGGGGTGTATAGCTGTTGTAGGAAGAGGCTGTTTTAGGACTTTAGGGATGGCAAATGGCTATGTAGATTGTGTCTTGCCTTAAGAAAGGGTTGAGTTGGCTGTTGTGTGGGTGAGTTTGGGGTCACCTCTCCCAAATCACTGTGTTTATGTCCCAGCAGAAAAGTGACCCACCTCGTGTAACGCAGATCTGGCAGTCTTGTTTTGATACGGTGCAGATCAAAACAGGGACCACGTAGGAGCACGAAGAGGAGGTTGATGTTTTAATATAACTTCCGTGTTTCGGCTGAAGTACTCTCAGGTGCTGGACTGGGGTTTATCAGGAGCTTCCTCTGTACTCCACTTTAGCTACCCGCCTCTGGTCCTGTGCTCCGTTGAGTCCTCTCCTCACCTGAGCAGCAGCACTAGGGGAAGGTTTCTCATAAGGCAACACACAGTGGAGTGTATTCCAAGATGGCCTCCTGGCTGAAGTGAGCTGATCAGGCTATCAAGCCAGGGACCGCCTGGGAAGAAAGATCACCAAGTTACACCTGAATACCCCTCTGCTGAGTCGATGGAGTACTCATGCTGTGTGCGCTAGCGCTGTGCAGATTCAGATAGATGGCCGGTGTACTGTATGTTTTTTGCTGCATGTACGGAGCTCTCTAAAAGTGCAGCCACTGCTTGTAGTCTCCTCCCAGAAGTAATATACAGTTCTTATTATAGTGGTACACTTTACATTTGTGTTTGCGTGTACTAAATTTCTTCTTTATATTTAAATAATTCTCATGTTTATCCTTTGTCTAGTTGCATTGGGGGGTTGAATGTTTCAGGTAGGACTGGAGAAATCCTTGAACAGCTATTTAGGAAGGACGTTAGCTCCACCTAATGCAACTAACTTGTGAGACAGAATTACATACTAATACCACCTTACATCACACACCAGAAGTAACACCATCCCCACTATGCAGATATCAGCACAATTTGAACACAAATCATGAAATTGCATTTATTTTTATGCTATGCACCAGATGCACAATGTGGCAAAAGCAATGCTGAGCTAAGGTCACAATGGTGCTTGAATGGTGGGGATAAAATGTTTCACAATGTGGAAATTACATGGAAATTCGAAATTGAAGGCTACATTACTAGATAATGTATATCCATGACACTGAGCAATGCTTACACTTTTTATAGTATCCATTACAAATGGAATATCTTGCTTAACTTTTAATAATACAGAATATTTTTGCTTAATAATCAGGAAATTAATCTCTACTAAAAATAATTCTAGACCATTTTTTGTTTACCCCAGTTTCTGCACAGAATTGTAACATTGATACATTAAATTGGTGGCAGCCGTCACGTGCATCGAGGCGTACTGACGTCATAACACTTCAGTTTTCAGCCATTTTTTATAGAAGTCAATGCAGCTGACATCAGAGCTGGTGCCATTTTGTCCCAGAAACAAGCTCAAGATGGGAAGTTACTGTATATGCCTGTGCTTATTTTTCAAAGACATTGTACTCTTCTGAGCAAAACTATGACATTGGCATTAGAGGAGTGGCAAAAATTTTCAGAAGAAGATACTGTTACGGTTGCATCTTCCTCCTCAGGGTTGGCCCCAAACCTCTTCTCTCTGCCTCTAGGCCCTCTGAGGAACCCATGCAGTTGGACTCAACCCATTTATCTCCTGAATAGAAGGTAATGGGTGGGATAATGGGTTGTGCCTTTACTGTGGAATAAAGGGCATTTTTTTCTATACCTGTCACAAGAGGCCAGAAAATGGCAGAACCTAAACAGGTCTGGGGAGTCCTATTTGGGTCATGTCAGTTCTACTCCCCAACAATTTTCTTCTCAAATACTCATTCCAGTCCTCTTTAATTGGGATAAGGGTTGCAAAGAGTGCCCTGCCTTTCTAGATTATGGGGCAGCAGGGAACTTCCTAGATGTCAGCTTTGCATATAGATACGGATACTGAACCCCTTGTCCCTTTGGTCAAGTTGTTGGCCATTGACGGTAGTCCCCTGGGAGATAGGCCTATGTAATGCCCCAGCTGTCTTCCAAGAGTTTGTAAACAATGTCTTTCATGAGCTTCTGGATCAGTTTGTTGTGGTATAACTGGATAACATCCTAATCTATTCCTCTGGTCTAACTGACCATCGTGCTCATGTCTAGGATGTGTTATGTAGGTTAAGGAAAAACCAACTATATGCAAAACTCGAAAAATGTATCTGAGGTCCCCTCTGTGCATTTTCTAGGGTACATTATTTCCAACAGGGTCCTAGAGATGTAACCACCCAAAGTTCCTGCCATTCTAGATTGGGCCATCCAAAGATTCTTGGCTTCCACCAACTACTACCGGCAGTTTACAAAAAAAATTTCCACACTGGTTGCTCCAATTACTGCCCTTACTTAAAAGGGGGCAGATCCTAGTATTTGGTCTGCTGAGGCTATTAAGGCTTTTGATCTGTTGGAAGTTGCTCCAGTCCTTCAGTGTTCAGAGTCTACTCTCCCCTTCCTGGTTGAAGTGGATGCCTCCAAAATTGGAGCCAGTGCAGTGACACCCTGTAAAATCCACCCATGTGCCTTTTTCTCTAAGAAGCTCTTCCCTGCAGAGATCAATTATGACATTGGAAAAAGGGAATTGTTAGCTATTAAATGGGCATTCGAGAAGTGGAGACTGGTTTCTATGTTTGCTGATCATAAGAATCTATTGTATATAGCTGCCAAGTGCTTAAATCCCAGACAGCCCAGGTGGGCTTTATTATTTACCCGCTTTAACTTTATTATAACTTGCAGGCCTGGGGAAAAGAATGCTAAAGCAGACACACTTTCTAGAAGTTTTGTCTCCAGTCATAGATTCTGAACCTGTTTCTGTTGTTCCCAAGGAAATGATTATGGCAGCACTGTTATTTGGGTGGTGGTGGACCGATTTAGTAAAATGTCTCATATCATTCCCACCCTCCCCTCTGCTAAGTCTCTCACTGCGCTCTTCCTATCTAATATATTTAAGTTTCATGGGTCCCCTATTGAACTTTGTGTCCGATAGGGAGGTTCAGTGTGTGTCTAGGTTTTGGTGAGGCATTTGCTCTCTTATGGGCACTGGTTTGTCTTTTTCTCTGTGTATCATCTGCAAACTAATGGCCAGATAGAAATGACAAATCAATCACTGGAACAATATGTCAGATGTTATGTCTCCAGTAATCAGTCACTTTGAGCAGATTTTCTACCATGGGCCGAGTTTGCATACAATAATGCTACTCAGTCGTCCACCGATGAATCTCCATTTTTTACTATTTTTGGCTATCATCCTTAAGCCTTTTAATTTTCTAGTCAGTACTCAAATGTTCTTGCTGTCAACTTGTTGTTGACCATTTTTCTAAGATTTGGCAACCAGTCCAAAACTCTTTCTCTTCAGCAGTAGCTGCCCATAAGAGTGCATCGTAAAATTTCAATCGAGTATCAGGTGGGTGCTAGGGTCTGCCTATCCTCTAGGAACACTCCATTGAAAGTTCCTTCTGCCAAGTAAGGACCCAAATTCATTGGTAAATGGAAAAAAATGATTAACCCCAGAAAATGTTTTGTCTCCAGTCGTAGAGAAGATTTTGAATCAGTTTCTGTTGTAGTAATTGTAGCAGCACTGTTATTTGGGTGGAGGTGGACTGGTTTAGTAAAATGTCTCAATTTCAAAGCTGTGCAGTTTGGTAGTTTGCAGTAAAAAAACATAAAATGCAGTATACGAGTTGCAGCAAGTGAAGTGGCCACAATGATAATGCATATCTAGTATTTTTTGGGGCTCCTTTATGCCACATAATTTTATAATCCTATGCATATTGAAATCAAACTGTTCACTATACCCCTGCCTGTCATGTTTAGAGGTTTTATCTTTGTACCTAACTATAAGTTGGAGATAAGATCTTGTAAATTGCATGCTTTGCTGTGATTTTTCAGAAATTGGTTTCGTAATTGCAGGTAGGATTACATTTTACAAATAACTATACACATAGTTAACAGAATAACTTATTTCAAAATTTAGTGAGATACTCAGGACCAAACTTTAGTTAAAGGAATTATTCGGTATAAAATAAAAACTAAGCCTGGTGTGACGGGATGGCTAACATAATTGCCAGAACACAACTTTGCAGCTCTCTTTGTTTCCACTGGTTACCAGGCAGTAACCAATCAGTGACTTGAGGGGGGCACATGGGTTATAACTGTTTGCTTTTGAATCTGACCTATAATAAATCGTTCCTTTAAGCATTTGGCATTTTACAACATGTCCATTATAAAGATAATGGTTTTTTTCTGTAATTTAAATAACTATACCAGAAGTCTACTTAAACATAAAATAAACCTATATAACAATGTTTGTTATGCACTGGAATCCTTAAAATCCTACTTGCATTAGTGTTAATGCTTTGTGTTCCAGTTTTGCTCTGTTGGAGGCTATTGCCCCACTGACAGACAAACAAACAGATAAATTGCAACATTGATTAGATTTGATAAATCTGTTTAATTTATTACCACGTTTCTGGAAGGAGTGTGGTCTGACACATCCATTCCTCCTGGCTCAACTTCCAAGATGGCAGTGCCCATGGCTATCGTGTGGTTTACCAGTAACAGAACGCCAATGCCAATGTAGGAACAACCGCCATGCATGTTGTTTAGAGGTGTTGGTTGACCCCTTTTATATAAAACATTGTTGCATGTATACAGTACATGTAATTATGTGTTTAATATTTCAGTTTTAGATACCTGAACAGTAAATCTTTAAACACCACTATGATACAGATGCGTTACAATTAAGAAATTAAAATTGTTAGTTAATATATTAGTTAATCTATTGCTTAAATTCTCCATTTCATAGGAACATAAATGTACCTCTTTTTGTTGTTTTCTCCATAGGGAATATATTCATGCAGCACAACCATGGAAAGAATGTATACTGATGACCTTTTAATGAAAACCGTCTTCTGGCTAAACACATGGGGCTTGTCAAATGCCTTCCCAGCTTCTTAATTTCCCACTGCCAGTTATTGCAGAGGACATGAAGAAAGAGCTTCAAGGGACTTCTCTGCATGCAGCATTTATGCAAGACACTGGAAAATAGAAAATGCTGGACTTTAATTGCTTTCAGTTTAAGTCCAGCATTTTTTTTATTTTCCAGTGTCTGCTATGCTCTTACTTAAATGCTGCATGCAGAGAAGTTCCTTGAAGCTCCTTTTTTCCAAACAGAAAACATTTTAATGTGGAAAAAAGATTTAACTGTACTCATGTCCCACAATAATATATTCTAAGAAGGTTACTTAAATTTCTGATTTTTATTGTTGAAAACCATCATAAAGTGTGATTGCGTCAAAGAGAATATACCTTATGTTATTGTTTGTTTTGTGATTTTTTTTCATTGTGCAATTGCATAATGCATCTTTTGTTAAATAAAAACTGCATTATTTAATTATTCATTATAGCATAGATGACAATAGGGATGTTTAATGTTTGAAATGCCTTACAGACTTACAAACAGAAAAGAGAAAAATAGATTTAAAGGATAATATCCCGCAAATGGAGGTACAAGTTCTTTTTGATTTTCAGCAGAATTATCATATAATTAACCACCTAATGAATGACTAAAGAAAAATTATTTTTATGATAGAATCAGGTCACCTTAATAGTAGAGCTTTCTTTGTTTTACTAAACAAGGCCCTTCTTATATGCTTAGTTATCATTTTGTGTTAAGTGACCTTTTTATTGTACAGGCATAGAGCAAATGTAAGTTGGGGGAACATGTTGTATAATGGTATCCTATATAATATTATCAAAGTCTCACTGGTCTGGGTCATCCAGAGATCCATTTGAACCATACCATTTAACACTAATTATTATTGTTATAACCGCTATCTTATTGGCATTATTAAATAATGTACATGTATATAGTTACTTTAATATACTGTATATATACAAATTAACATAGTAAGTTACGTTGAAAAAAGACACAGGTCCATCAAGTTCAACCTTTTTACTCTATTTTCACCTGCCTAACAGCTAGTTGATCCAGAGGAGAGCAAAAAAAACCCCACCTGAAGCCTCTCCAATTTGCCTCAGAGGGGGAAAAAATCCTTCCTGACTCTAAAATGGCAATCGGACTAGTCAATCAACTTGTACTATGAGCTATCTTCCATAACCCTGTATTACCTCCTTTGCTAAAAAGACATTCAACCCCTTCTTAAAGCTATCTAATGTATCAGCCTGATCGACTAATTCAGGGAGAGAATTCCAAATCTTCACAGCTCTCACTGTAAAAAAACACGTACGAAAATTTAGATATAACCTCCTTTCTTCTAATTGGAACAACTTTGCAATCGGTCTTCACTTTTTATATGTTATCTTTTTTGAGTTATTTGCCTTTTTCTTCACACCCTTTCCAGCTTTCAAATAGGGGTCCCTGACTTCATCTAAAAAACAAATGCTCTGTAAGGCTACACATGTATTACTATTGCTACATTTTATTACTCATCTTTCTATTCAGACCCTCTCCTATTCATATTCCAGTCTTGTATTCATACCCGTGCATGCTTGCTAGGATCATCTTGACCCCAGCAACCCGATTGCTGAAATTGAAAACTGTAGAGCTGCTGAAAAAGCTGAAAAACTCAAACCACAAATAATAAAAAATGAAAACCAATTGCAAATTGTCTCAGAATATCACTCTCTACGTCATTTTAAAAGTTAATTAAAAGGTGAACAACCCTGGTATTAGTGGCTCGGATATGTTTATATCCTTGGTGTATTCCCTCCCTTGCTAAAAAAGCCATCCAATCCCTTCTTAAAGCTTTCTTATGTATCAGCCAAGCCAGAGGTGTCAGTCACTGGTGCTTTTTATAAACCATGCACCTTACAGTCCAAGCAAATACAAACCTTTTTTATGATTATATTCCTTCATAGTCTTTTTTTACAGTGTCATAGCCTGACTTTCACTTCATGGCAGCTTATCAAAATAATAAATTATCTCCCTCAAGAACAGACATTCCAACATAGGAATATTTATCCAGCTCTTCTATGACAGCTGGTTCTAACACTTACATTTTGACCTCCAGATTTCCTGCAAGACATTTCAGTATCCAACAGATGGTGAAGAGCCCACAGCAACAAGAAGGAAAACTCACTGGCCCTTGGACAGCTTTTTTAATGCTGTCCACTTTTGTCATAACATCTGGTCTGGAGGAGCTTTCTCTGAATGGTTTTTAAATTCTTGTTACCAAACAAAAATGGTTACAGTTTTGGTGTGTGCTACAATATATTTTATTTTTTCTTGTTTTAAGCTTTTTGCGTTCAGCAATGCAGCAATTGTTCTAGCAACAGCTGATAACAAAGCTGGAAATGAAGTAGACATTTAGGGGCACATATGGGGGCAGATTTACATATGGTCGAATATCGAGGGTTAATTAACCCTCGATATTTGACTGCCGAATGTAAATCCTTTGACTTCGAATATCGAAGTTGAAGGATTTACCGCAAATAGTTCGATCGAAAGATTAAATCCATCGAATCGTTTGATTCAAAGGATTTTAATCAATCGATCGAACAATTTTTCTTTGACCAAAAAAGTGCTCGGAAGCCTATGCTTCTATGGGGGACCTTCCCCATAGGCTAACATTGCACCTTAGAAGTTTTTTTTAAAGAGACAGTACTTCGATTATCGAATGGTCGAATATTCAAAGGATTTTTAGTTCGAATCGTTCGATTCGAAGTCTTAGTCGAAGGTTGAAGTAGCCAATTCGATGGTCGAAGTAGCCCAAAAAAACATTCGAATTCAAAGTTTTTTTTTATTCTTTTCCTTCACTCGAGCAAAGTAAATGGGCCCCTATTGGTCAAATATCGAGGGTTAATTAACCCTCGATATTCGACCGTCAAAGTAAAATCCTTTGACTTCGAATATCGAAGTCGAAGGATTTACCGCATTTCCATCGATCGAACAATCTAAGGAAAAATCGTTCGAACAAACGATTAAATCTTTTGAATCGAACGAATGGGGAAATGGGGAAAAAACTCTAAAGAGTGAGTTCATTTCCCAATTCAAATCATTTGAATTCATAGGATTAAAAAACCCTCAAATCAACAAAAAACTTGGGCTTTGCCTAGGACAACTTCCGTTGACTTCTACATGACCGTGCCAGCTTTTAGATGGCGAATTTTGAAATTCATTGGTTACAGCTAAATTATTACAGTTTTGGTGCGTGCTACAATATATTTTATTTTTTCTTGTTTTAAGCTTTTTGCGTTCAGCAATGCAGCAATTGTTCTAGCAACAGCTGATAACAAAGCTGTAAATTTCCCAATTCAAATCATTTGAATTGATAGGATTAAAAAACCCTCACATCAACAAAAAACTTGGGCTTTGCCTAGGACAACTTCCGTTGACTTCTACATGACCGTGCCAGCTTTTAGATGGCGAATTTTGAAATTCAAACTTTTGTGTTTTTTTTTTTTTGCTTAATAAATGCCAGACATTCGAGTTTTCTAAAATATAACTGGAATGTGTGAATTTGGGTGCAAAAAAAATTTGACTTGTGGAAAAATTTAATTAGATTTTTCATAAATCTGACCTAACATTTACCCATTTTTATTTTGAGGATGCATAAGCTCTGTAAAATGCTGCAGGACAATACAAAATAAATACATAAAGGACACGACAGGCACATCTGAAAGCTGATAGGAGCATAGAGGTTGTTTCTTAGCCTGCATATATCTACATATCTGCATCTGCATCCATAGGGCAGATTTTAGTCCAATAATGCACACTTCATGTTCTTTTCATAAATTCTACTTTGTGTGTGTGCAGTGACAGGCAGATTGCAATCATACAACTGCACATAAACGTACTGTATATAGGGGGTAGTATATTCAGTGGTTTCTCTAACAATGGAAAAACATTGCTACAAATGTCCTAACACCAGGGCTGGAACTAGGGATAGGCAGAAGAGGCAGCTACCTAGGATGCAATGATAGGGGGCGCTGGGCGGCTACCTCTAAAAAATTGTTTTCTGCCTACCCTTAGTCCGCACCCTCAGTCTTACTCCCCTTCCTTCCCTCCATCGCTCTCCCCTCCCTCCTGTCACCTTCCCCTCCATCACTGTCCCCTCCCTTCCACTTCTACCCTATGTTGCTGACCCCTCCATCACTCTCCCCTCCCTCCTGTCACCCACCCCTCCGTCGCTGTCCCCTCCCTCCCTCCCTCCTATCCACCTCTACCCTACATTGCTCACCCCTCCCCTCCATAGCTCTCCCCTCCCTCCCCTCCGTCTGTGTCCCCTCCCTCCTCTCCATTGCTCTCCCCTCCCTCCCCCGTCTCCTCTCTCTCTCCATCGCGCAGGTCGGGCGTGCACGTATGCCCAACACAATTGTGTTACGTTAACATTACTGTCCAAATTGTCCAGGAACCAACTGTTTCATAGCATTGCCAGAAAGATTTACACAAATAAGATATCAAAAATGAAAAGTACATCATATTGGTAGCTTGTATAGAACCATGTTGCTCAACACTTTCATTCATTTGCAACCAGTGGCCTCATTTTCAAATTCCTGGCATAATTTTATATATTTTCTTTGCACTATGGTTTTTTTCTTTCCTTTCTTCACTAAATCATAACATGCATGTTGACATTTATTATATTAACCTTGAGACAGCATGCTTATTCTGTCAATTTAATGATAACTATAGCTGAATTCCCTTTTGTTTGTTATTCTAATGCCATTATATTTCAAAGTGACAGAAGAGAATATCCTGCTTTTCCATTACCATGGAAGATGAAGCTAAAATAATCTGTCCAGATAAATGTACCTGTCAGAAAGAACACTGCATGCAACATGCAAAAAATATGACAAAAGATGTCTTGAAGCAATATTTGAGCATATTTTAGAAGAGCTGGAATACCATTTGCCCAGCTTTCATATTTTGCTTTAAAAAAAAACTAACAGATAGATTCTAAATAAGAAGGCCCAGTAATTAGTAAGATATTATGCATTAATACAAAAATTATTTAAGAATGTATTAGAAGATTCAAAAATAAAAATCTCATTGTCTATTTGATAAATAGATTGATACCAGTGCACACAGGAACTTTCCTTCATAGTTTTTTCTTTACTGAATCCATATTTTTGCTCTCATCTAGAACCTTTATTAAGGTACAACACAACTGAAATCACAAAAATTATAGGTTCACCCCTAAGAAAACCACACCCATTACACACCATGACTGTACTGTACTTCACGTGAGGCTAATCTAAAGTTCTAATTCTCTGACTGTTGGAGCAAAAGGTCCCAAATAGGAATGTTTGAACCCTAAGTGGAAAGGATAGCTACAATCCAATTTCAAATCATTTTAGTATAATAACATTACAACCAAATGCATCTCAAAACAATAAAAGTCCTGAAAGATGCATTTATAGTCCATCCCAGTTTAACTTGCAGTAAAAACATTGCATGATTCCTCCAGCCATTAAAGGAGGGAGGGGTTGTTAACATGACTTATTGTGACTACAAAAATGAGGCTGTGTGATAAGATTAACCCACATAAATGTTAAACTCCAGAAAGTTCCTGTACCGTATGGGCAACCATATGATTGCTTATTTGATACAGGATCTTCAATAAAGAAAGTTTTTAACTGGTACATTGCATTTACTGTACCAAACATTTGTATCTATCTATTTAAGTTCATGGAAATAGATTTGGTGTCCAAGCTAAGAAGAGGGAGTGATTGGGACTGATCACAACTCTAATGTGCATATGCATTATAATTGACTTTTATAATTCTGTTGGTTCAGGCTCTTTTTTTCACTGTCTGTCAGAGAGAGAGAGAGAGAGAGAGAGAGAGGGGAACTAACATTATATTATGCGGTCCATTTACTAACAAATTTCGTTTTTTTCCACATATCTCCAAAAAATTAGGTTTTCCTATATTTCTAAAAAGCTCTAAAAATTCGAGATTTACTAAGGGGCAGATTTATCAAGGGTCGAATTTTGAAGTGATAGATACTTCGAAATTCGACCCTCGAATTGAAATGCTTCAACTTCGAATATCGAAGTCGAAGTATTTTTCACCGAATCTGGCCATCGAACGATCAAAGTAAAATCGTTTTCAAACGGTGCAAACGATTTTAGCGTACGATTGAACGATTTTACTTCGATGTGTGAAGACTTAGAAAATTGTCTAGAAGTTTCCCATAGGCTAACGTAGCACTTCGGCAGGTTTAATTTGGCGAAGTATTGAAGTCAAAGTTTTTTTAAAGAGACAGTACTTTGATTATCGAATGGTCGAATATTCGAACAATTTTTACTTAGAATCGAAGTCGAAGTAAATTCGAAGTCGTAGTATCCTATTCGATGGTCGAAGTATCCAAAAAATTACTTCAAATTTTTTTCAAAAATTCCCTCGAATTCACTTCGACCCTTGATAAATCTGCCCCTAAGTGTAAAACCCATGAAAACCTCTACAGCAAAACTTCGCCAAGTAAAAGTGCTATAGAAGTCAGTGGGAACTGCACGGGTCCTTTTGGACTGTTTTAAATCAATTTGGACTTGGCGGTTTTTGGATTTTTTCTCTGCTCGACATTATCCTATATTTTTTACCACATTGTTTAGTGCTTTTTTTCATTCTTACTTTTTATACTTGGATCTTTTAATAAATTCTAATAAATTCAATGACAATCTTAGTTTTAGAGTTTGAGAGTTTGGTTGTGGTTTCCAAAACCTCTAAACCACTAAAATCTGACCTTTAATAAATAAACCTCCACATCATTTTCACTTTTTTCTCAAGCCAGTTCATCCTCATTACAAAAGTTAATTTATGAGTGTATATATGAACACCTGCATGGTCTCCATGGTATTATAATTGGTATAGTTGTTGTGACTGTATACTTGTATTGTATGTATAATTGTTGAATAACTTTTCATTGTTACTTAAAACATAAAAGGGTGATGAGTTTGCTTCTTTGAAATTAAAAATTCTGTGTATGCAATTTAGTTTTATATCTTAGAGGGTTTAGAAAATAGATATAGGGTGTCTGGAGATTGGGAGGTGAACTAAATAAATCAAAATAAAATCATCTAAGGAAGTCGAGCTTGCCAGACTTTCAAAATGGACACCTAAACCTAGTGTTCTTCCAACACAGGGCACATCTTTAAAGCAAATGAAAGAGCCACTCACCACATAGGCAGCAGAACAGGGGGGCTACAGGGGCTATAGCCCCCCAGAATTTTCCTTCTCTGGTTTGGGAGGTTTTTTTGTTTTTACAATTTTTTTTTTTGCTGTTCTTTTTCACAATTTTTTTTGCAGTTTTTTAGGTGCACTGAACTACCAGGGGTGCAGGGGCACAGTCCTTGGTGGGGACTTATTGGGCCCGCCATGTAGCAGAGGAAATATAGTAAAGAAATAATCGGCGCGCAGCATGTTGGCGCTGTTGGCGCGCTGCGTGACGTCGCTGGTAACAGATTGATTGATGGTGCTGGTGGCACGCTGCTGCTTGTGGCGTGATTCGTACAATTGGCCCCGCGCCCATGGCGTAGTAGGAGTCTGGGGCTTCACATGGGGAGCTGTCTTGGAGTGGAAGAGGGATTCCTATTCACAGCCGATCAATGAGGAGCAGGCGTGGGCTGTGTGTTACTAGTGCTCCTAGGTGCTGCTGGAGGAGCATTGGCCACAGGGGCAGAATTTGGGATCCCTCGTTGTCTCTTCTGAGTTCTACTGAGATGGGGCCATCACTGTTGGGTGAGTGCATTCTATAGGCTATTTATTCTGGGGGCATTTATACATGGAATTGCGCCTGTGCCAACCTACTATAATTTCTGGGGGCATTTATACATGGAATTGCGTCTGTGCCATCCTACTATGAATTCTGGGGGTTTTATACATGGGATTATGCCTGTGCCATCCTACTATGAATTCTGGGGGTTTTATACATGGAATGACGCCTGTGCCATCTTACTATAAATTCAGGGGGCATTTCTACATGGAATTGCATCTGTGCCATCCTACTATAAATTTTGGGGGCATTTGATTTAGGCTTGTGCCATCCTACTATAAATTCTGGGGGCATTTATACATGGAATTACTCCCGTGCCAACCTACTTTAATTTCTGGGGGCATTTATACATGGAATTACGCCTGTGCAATCCTACTATAAATTCTGGGGGTATTTATACATGGAATTGTGCCTGTGCCATCCTACAATGAATTCGGGGGGTTTTATACATGAATTATGCCTGTGCCATCTTACTATGAATTCTGGGAGTTTTATACATGGAATTATGCCTGTGCCATCCTACTATAAATACTGGGGGCATTTATACATGGAATTACACCTGTGCCATCTTACTATAAATTCAGGGGGCATTTCTACATGGAAATGCATCTGTGCCATCCTACTATAAATTCTGGGGGCATTTGTACATGGATTTAGGCCTGTGCCATAAATTCTGGGGGCATTTATACATGGAATTACGCCTGTGCCATCCTACCATAAATTCTGGGGGCATTTATACATGGAATTATGCCTGTGCCATCCTACAATAAACTCGGGGGGTATTTATACATGGAATTACGCTTGTGCCTCCTACTATAAGTTCTGGGGTATTTATACATGGAATTACGCCTGTGCCATCCTACTATAAATTCTGGGAGTATTTATACATGGAATTGCGCCTGTGCCATCCTACTATGAATTCTGGGGGTTTTATACATGGAATTATGCCTGTGCCATCCTGCCATAAATTCTGGGGGTATTTATACATGGAATTGCCATTCTGCTATGAATTCTGGTGGTATTTATAAATGAAGTTGCCATTCCGTTATGATTCTTAGGGGTATTTATACATGAAATTCTACTGTGCCATCCTGCTTTCTGGCTGGGGGGTATACAGAAAATACAGGTTTTACTTGGGCTAAAAGGCTAGACATTTTTTTTTTTTCAAACTAAATTACTATGTTTATATATAATTATTATGCTGATGCAGTGGGATTGAAGCATTTGTACAACTGTCCCATTATAATATAACATTGCTGTCTAAGCATAAAAGGGATCCATTTAGTGAGAGATTTGTGAAAGATTTGAATTTTTCACATTCACAGCTCCTTATACCTTGCATTTTGGCAGAGCAATAGAGTGAGGCAGTACATCTGGAGGTGCTAGAATTTATAGGCTTGGAGTGCCTGTGCTCACTGATTCTTACTATATAATTCTTGTACTTATACCCACTTTGTTTTATTGTATATTGTGCTTGGCCTGCCAGTATTATTTATATCTTACTGCTTGTGGTGCCATTGGTGCTCTCTATGTATGTATTTGGTGTTCCAGTCCCCTCTGCTTCTAACTATATAATGTTCTTTATAGTGCTTGTGGTGCCTTCTCTTTATGTTCTTGGGAGATCAGTACCTACTGCTCCTTTTTATGTCTTTTGAGTACCTCACAGTCTCTGCATGTAATGTACTTTAGGTGCCATAATCGTTTTTCCTCCTTTTCCCCATAATGTTCTTGAAGTGCAGCATTCACAGCATGTGCATTCCCAAATTGTACATGTGGCGTTAATACCCCCTTCTTGCAGTGCCAGACTTTAATCAAATTTTTCCCCAATGCTTCCCTAAAATTCAGTGAAAGCACAAGGAAAGTGGGTGGAGTTCAAAGGAAGTGGGCAAAAGGGGGCGTGGTCAGTTTTTTGGGGTGGCGCGCGTAGCACGCTGCCTAGGGTTCTATATCTTGAGCCCCCCCTGCCAAAACCATCTTCTGCTGCCTATGACTCACCAGTATGATGGGACCTAATACTGGAACCATTAGTACAAACAAAACAATAGGAAAAAGAAAAATGATAGTAAAGAGCATAAGCCAGTCACAACATTTTTTTATTTAGCCACCATTTAGATCTGCAGCAACCCAAAATCCAAGCACTGTACTGAAGGCGCATAAGTCGGATTCTTCTTTGGATAGAGACACTATATGAAAGAACTGTATAAAATCTTCCTTTATTGATCAAACTTGGTTAAAATCACAAGAGTCCAGATGAGCAGGGCAGGGGAGTGCATGGCTCAACGCGTTTCGTGACTACAAGGTCACTTCATCAGAAGCCAACCCAAAATCCACCTCACAGCAACCAGACATAACACAGTCCTTGGGTGATAGTGCTCCATACTTAGCTCAGCAACTCTTCTCAATGCTGTTGGATCATCAGACAGCACTTCAAAGTGATATAACAGTTGGCAACAGACCTCAGATGGCAAATACAGGATATACTGTAGGTAAACAGACAGGCCATAGTCAGTGGCGTTTCAGGGGCTGCTCAGTCCTTATGCTGCCCCCTCCCACTCCATGCTTTCAACTTTTAGTGTAGGAGAGGGTCCGGGGGGGGCTGCATCACTAGTGCAGCAAGCGCTATTGCAGCACTAGCAAGCTGAATTTCTGTGTCCCAAATAAAAAAAAAATAGCAGAAATATTATGGGACATATGGCAGCAGAAACAGACAATAATGTGGAAATATGGGATACCTGGCACCAACTCAGTGACCCAACAACGTACTGTACTCAGCTGAGAACAACTGAACCACAACCCCTATTAAAACTGTACCTTCAACTTTTTTCTTTAAACAATATCTATTTTCTGACTTTTCCTTTTACATGATTACCATACCTTTATGGTTTCTTTTCTTTCTGTACATGACATGAATACAGCCATAATATTGTGATGTGACAAATACTGTTATTAATAAATCATTTAGATAAGACATACTCCTACAAAGTGAAATAAAAAGAGCTGAGGTTTCCAAGTTTTATGTAGATAGTTGGCAAAACAAATGTTCTCCACCACACTTGTCATTTTAAAAGATCAATTAGATTCTGTGGCACATGCTGACTCAAGGCATCGTGAAAACTATTACTAGGATATACTGCAGGTATAGCTGGCTTATTCCATGCAAAATGAACGATGAGTAAGGAGATTTAAAGTGATGTACATGTATAAATATAACAAAAACAAACTTAATAGCAGATGCTTACTAAGATTAAAATTAGTTACATATTTATTTTACTTTTTTGATAAAGAACATTTTATGTAAGTTATTATGAGACTTCATTTTCTCAGGATTTTCCTGTGGCTTATAGAAAGAACTACTTTTGACTTTTTGACATTCATAATGAAATTACACCAAGCTCTTATTTTAACCCTTTAACTGCCAAGAACGTAGCTCCTACGTTCTTTGAAAAAAGGCTTTAAGTGCCAAGAACGTAGGAGCTACGTTCTTTACTAAAACAGCTCTCTCTCTGCACACACTGCAAAATCAGCGTGCAGAGAGGAGCAGCTAGCAGCAGAACCCCCTAGGCAACGAGCTTACCTGAAAAAGATCGGCGATCCTCCACTCCAGAGTCGCAGAGAGACGCAGCAACAGCAGCAACCGATTCAGCAGCTTCCATGTCCCAAGCATCAGCACAGCACATGTTCCTGCTCCGCCCACGCACTTCCTGGTGCTGTGACTCAGCGTGTTTCAACTGAAAAGCACTGAAAAGGACTCCTCTTCATCTAGATTTGGTAAGTGCCCCTTATTTTACTTATTTACAGGTATTTACAGATATTTACAGGCATTTACAGGCATTTACATATACACAGTACACATACTAGTAAAAGTAGTTTTTTTTTTTTTTTTGATTTTCTGATTTTTTTGATTTTTCAAACTTTTGCACATATATTACATACTCAAATACATATATGCAAATATTTATACACTTTTTAGAGCTGTACATCCATGCATACACAAACACACACTTATAGGGGTTTTTTTTTGTTTTTTTAGTTCATTTTCTAAGTTTCCCTTATGTTATTTCCCTAAAAACTTTAGATTTCACAGCATGACTACTGGATCAAGCATTCTGACCTCTAACCACGCTGTCGGATCAGTTATTTTGTTATTTCGTTGATTTTCCTAATTGTATTTGCTTTTTTGTGATTTTTATTGCAGTTTTATGCTTGCATTGTTTTTCCTTATGTAATGTTTTAGCCTCATTTACACTTTGATAATTTGGGATAGAAACATATTTTTAGCAACTCTGTGTTCGTCAGAATGTGTACTTTCCAAAAATATATGGTTTTGGGGGGTCTTTGTACTGTTAGGGGGTCTTACGGCACATTATATTCAGTCAGAGTGCTATGTTCACAGGAGGCGAATTGACGGCTGAGAAAATTCTTATGCACTGTTTTTATTTGGGGTCCGCACGTGCCCACCTGCTTTGGTTTATCTATGCATATTGGGCATCAAACTGTTCAGTAGACCCTTAGTGTCAATATTTATGGTGTTTTCTAATTGTATGTAAGAAATTGGGTGAGATAAATGCGACCAACTGCAATATTTTTAGGCGATTTTCAGAAATGTCATAAAAACCGCTGCCTTTAGCATAGTATTGCAGTATGTAAGTTTGGAGTAGAAAGACAATTATAGCAAATTTTTATTTAGCAGAATGTGTACTTTCCAAAAATATATGGTTTTGGGGGGTCTTCGTACTGTTAGGGGGTCTTACGGCACATTACATGGAGTCAGAGTGCTATCTTCACAGAAGGCGAATTGACAGCCGAGAAAATTCTTAAGCACTATTTTCATTTGGGGTCCGCACGTGCCCACCTGCTTTGGTATATCTATGCATATTGGGCATCAAACTGTTCAGTAGACCCTTGGTGTCAATATTTATGGTGTTTTCTAATTGTATGTAAGAAATTGGGTGAGATAAATGCGACCAACTGCAATATTTTTAGGCGATTTTCAGAAATGTCATAAAAACCGCTGCCTTTAGCATAGTATTGCAGTATGTAAGTTTGGAGTAGAAAGACAATTATAGCAAATTTTTATTTAGCAGAATGTGTACTTTCCAAAAATATATGGTTTTGGGGGGTCTTCGTACTGTTAGGGGGTCTTACGGCACATTACATGGAGTCAGAGTGCTATCTTCACAGAAGGCGAATTGACAGCCGAGAAAATTCTTAAGCACTATTTTCATTTGGGGTCCGCACGTGCCCACCTGCTTTGGTATATCTATGCATATTGGGCATCAAACTGTTCAGTAGACCCTTGGTGTCAATATTTAGGGTGTTTTCTAATTGTATCTAAGAAATTGGGTGAGGTAAATGCGACCAACTGCAATATTTTTTGGTGATTTTCAGAAATATCATATAAACCACTGCCTTTAGCGTTGCTTTGCAGTATGTACATTTGGAGCAGAAAGATAGTTTTAGCAAATTTTTATTCGGCACAAGGTGTACTTTCCAAAAATATATGGTTTTGGGGGGTCTTCGTACTGTTAGGGGGTCTTACGGCACATTATATGGAGTCAGAGTGCTATCTTCACAGAAGGCGAATTGACAGCGAGGAAATTCTTAAGCACGATTTTCATTTGGGGTCCGCACGTGCCCACCTGCTTTGGTATATTTATGCATATTGGGCATCAAACTGTTCAGTAGACCCTTAGCGTCAATATTTATGGTGTTTTCTAATTATATATAAGAAATTGGGTGAGATAAATGCGACCAACTGCAATATTTCTAGGAGATTTTCAGAAATATCATAAAAACCACTGCCTTTAGCGTTGCTTTGCAGTATGTACGTTTGGAGTAGAAAGACAGTTTTAGCAAATTTTTATTCGGCAGAAGGTGTACTTTCCAAAAATATATGGTTTTCTGGGGTGAACCTAGTTTTTTGTACCTTTGCCTGTTGCAAAATGCTGTATATGTGCTGGTTATGCAGTATCTGGAATTACAGAACTCGTATGGGGTGTCTTCTTTCTGGGGCCCCTATACGCCACATACTTAGGGGTACCTATGCATATTGGGTATCAAACTGTTCAGCGTACCCCAGACTTTCATGTTTAGGGAGTTTTATATTGCTATATATTGATATGTAGGAGATACAATGCTTTAGAGTTGGAGTATTGAGGAGATTTTTGTATATGTCATAAAAATTGCGAAATGTAGGAAAGCTTTGCGGCTTGGTACTTTGGAGTAGAAAATCGTGCCTACCCATTTTAGATTTGTCAGAATGTGTACTTTCCAAAAACATATGGTTTTCTGGGGTGAACATAAATTTTTGTACTTTTGCCCCTTGAAAAATGCTGTAAATGTGCTGATTTTGCAGTATTTGGAATTACAGAACTGTCTTCGTTCTATGGCCCCTATATGCCATATACTTATGTGTACCTATGCATATTGGGCATCAAATTGTTCAGCAGACCCTTGGCTTTCATATTTAGGGTGCTTTTTCTTGGTATATAATGATATGTGGGAGATACGATGCTTCAGAGTTGCAATATTGAGGTGATTTTCTGTAATGTCATAAAAATTGCCAAATGTAGGAAGCTTTACGGCTTGGTACTTTGGAGTAGAAAGACGTGCATACCCATATTAGATTCGTCAGAATGTGTACTTTCCAAAAACATATGGTTTTCTGGGGTGAACATACATTTTTGTACTTTTGCCCCTTGAAAAATGCTGTAAATGTGGTGATTTTGCAGTATTTGGAATTCCAGAACTGATAACTCGTATGGGGTGTCTTCGTTCTGGGGCCCCTATACGCCACATACTTAGGTGCACCTATGCATATTGGGCATCAAACTGTTCAGCGGACCCTGGGCTTTCATGTTTAGGGAGTTTTATCTTGGTATATAATGATATGTGTGAGATACGATGCTTCAGGGTTGCAATATTGAGGTGATTTTCTGTAATGTCATAAAAATTGCCAAATGTAGGAAAGCTTTACGGCTTGGTACTTTGGAGTAGAAAGATGTGCATACCCATATTAGATTCGTCGGAATGTGTACTTTCCAAAAACATATGGTTTTCTGGGGTGAACATACATTTTTGTACTTTTGCCCCTTGAAAAATGCTGTAAATGTGCTTATTTTGCAGTATCTGGAATTCCAGAACTGATAACTCGTATGGGGTGTCTTCGTTCTGGGGCCCCTATACACCACATACTTAGGTGCACCTATGCATATTGGGCATCAAACTGTTCAGCGGACCCTGGGCTTTCATGTTTAGGGAGTTTTATCTTGGTATATAATGATATGTGGGAGATACGATGCTTCAGAGTTGCAATATTGATGTGATTTTCGGCAATGTCATAAAAATTTCGAAATGTAGGAAAGCTTTGTGGATTGGTACTTTGGAGTAGAAAGACGTGCATACCCATATTAGATTCGTCAGAATGTGTACTTTCCAAAAACATATGGTTTTCTGGGGTGAACATACATTTTTGTACTTTTGCCCCTTGAAAAATGCTGTAAATGTGGTGATTTTGCAGTATTTGGAATTCCAGAACTGATAACTCGTATGGGGTGTCTT